>NC_132798.1:44669568-44805361 GCF_048594095.1 Paramormyrops kingsleyae
ACTAGGAAGCAGCCTGTGGTCAGTCACCTACAATGGCAGTAATTATTCCTTAAAGAGTGGCCGCCATCAGCCAATCAAAATCAAGCAGGCATTTCACAGGCTTCTCAATGACCAATCTAAATCAAATTTGGGTGATACATTTGTGCTCTGACCCTCTGCCTAAACTGTAAAGGACACCTCACTCGGCCAGATGGGGGCGCAACAGTGACAACTTTTGCATTTCTGCCTATTTCTCGAGAACGGTGAAGCCTACAATCGACATTTCTTGCCAGGTCAATTCAGTACGACATGCCAAATCAAACAACATGTAGAACTTGCTTCTGCATCTTTGCGTTTTTGCATAATTCATATTGGTCTGAAAACAAGACATTTCGTTAACCTCCTAGGATTTTCACCAAACCTACACAAATCTGGTATCATTTAAATCAGGAGACAGTCATAATAAATAATTCATAAAAAAAATCATAAACTTTCCATGAGGTATAGTCACCAGCCACACACAAACCATACAGGTGCCATGCCCAATTCAATCAGACAGCTATATCTCAGGCCTGCCTCAGCCAATCATCACCAAACTTTAATATATCCTGTAGAATAGTAGTCCGGAAGGGCCCTCCAAATTTGGTGCCGATCGGTCAAACGGGGGCGCTACAACAACATAACATGTCTGTATAAACCTTGAAAATCAGTTCAACTTACATTTATCTCATTTCTGTTCTAGTGACATGTTACTGGTTAAAATATTTTGTACTGCCAGTTCTGTGAGTCATGCCAAATCAAGACATATGCAATGCCCAATGATAGTCATTTTCATTCCCTTGTGATGTTTAAAAACTTAATAAATAACATATTACTGTAACTTCTACAATGTTCAGCCCAAGTAGGTCATTCTGGTAGTACATCAATCAGGACATTGCCATTATGGATAATTCATAAAAATATCTTAACCTGTACGCTATGGCCACCAGCTACAACAAACCTGCACCATATCCATGCTCATTTCAATCAACCATCTAAAGCTCAGCTGTGCTTCAGCCAATCCTCATCAAATTTGACGGCCTAATGTAGTAAGGGACCTCAGACAGACCCTCCAATTTTGGTTCCAATCGGTCAAATGGGGGCGCTACAGCCACTGTCCATATATTTCTAAGACCCACCTTAGCAAATTCAGCTGAAATGTCCTTATTTCTCATAAAACCTTGAAAGAATTGTTACCTTTCCCTTCACCTGAGTCCATATTTCTTATTCACTTTCATTTTTCACCGATTTGCCTCATAGAACATTATCAGACTTAATTTACACATAAGAAGGCCTGAAAGTATTGAATACAATTTCTAAAATGGAGCGCTGACTCCACCTGCTGGCCACACTGTTTCCATGCCCATTTCATTAAAATAGCTATATCTCTGGCATGCTTCATCCAATCCTCACAAAATTTGACGCACATCTGTGTTACTAGACTTCAGAAAGACCTTCCAAGTTTGGTGGCAATCGGTCAAACGGGGGCACTACAGCCACTGTCCTAATATGTCTAAGACCAACCTTGGTTAATGCAGCTGAAATCTGCTTATCGTTTATTTAAAAATTAAAAAATTAATCACCTTTCCCTTCATCTAAGTCCATATTTTTAATCTGCTTATATTTTCCTGCCATTTGACTTTTACAAATCTTTCAAACTTCAATCTTTCTTCAGGCTGTGTACACTGCAGCAATTACAATTTTATAATAAATTGGCCAGCAGGTGGAGTCAGCGCTCCATTTCAATAATGCCTTCAATACTTTTAGCCTTTCTCCTGTCTAAATGTATAACCTAGAATATGATACAGCATGATATTACTGCTGTTACATGTCACAATACGCAACTCAGCACTTTGTTAAGAATATGCAACACAGCCTATGTTTACACAGGCAGTATAAAAAAGAAAACTCTGTAATATCTAGACTTACCAGACCAGGTATGAAGGTCCCTAAATCTACCAACTAGTCAGGCCATCTGACCCAAACCATGCATTCAGTCAGGCTAAGGCACTCCACCACAGGGTTCTACATTCTGTCCTACATTTGCTGACCTGTTAGACCGATACTAACTAATCTATATCCTGATTTCTACCTACTACTGAGACCATCTGACCAAAACAATGCATTCAGTCAGGTTCAGGCACTACACCACAGGGTTCTACATTCTGTCCTACATTTCCTGACCTGTTAGACCGACACTCAACAATCTACATCATGATTTCTACCTTCTACTCAAACCATCTGACCTAAACAAGTTCTGTTCTGTCTGACATCTGCTGACCTGTAGTTCTGTCTGACTTTTTAGTATCCTCCTCTACGGTTTGCCCTACATCTCCTGTCACATTAGAGCTACGCTAAATCTCCATCCTGTTATGGCAGTCTAATTGTTGCCCGGTCAATTAAGTACGACATGCCAAATCAAACAACATGTAGAACTTGCTTCTGCATCTTTGCGTTTTTGCATAATTCATATTGGTCTGAAAACAAGACATTTCGTTAACCTCCTAGGATTTTCACCAAACCTACACAAATCTGGTATCATTTAAATCAGGAGACAGTCATAATAAATAATTCATAAAAAAATCATAAACTTTCCATGAGGTATAGTCACCAGCCACACACAAACCATACAGGTGCCATGCCCAATTCAATCAGACAGCTATATCTCAGGCCTGCCTCAGCCAATCATCACCAAACTTTAATATATCCTGTAGAATAGTAGTCCGGAAGGGCCCTCCAAATTTGGTGCCGATCGGTCAAACGGGGGCGCTACAACAATATAACATGTCTGTATAAACCTTGAAAATCAGTTCAACTTACATTTATCTCATTTCTGTTCTAGTGACATATTACTGGTTAAAATATTTTGTACTGCCAGTTCTGTGAGTCATGCCAAATCAAGACATATGCAATGCCCAATGATAGTCATTTTCATTCCCTTGTGATGTTTAATAACTTAATAAATAACATATTACTGTAACTTCTACAATATCCAGCCCAAGTAGGTCATTCTGGTAGTACATCAATCAGGACATTGCCCTTATGGATAATTCATAAAAATATCTTGACCTGTATGCTATGGCCACCAGCTACAACAAACCTGCACCATATCCATGCTCATTTCAATCAACCATCTGAATCTCAGCCGTGCTTCAGCCAATCCTCATCAAATTTGACGGCCTAATGTAGTAAGGGACCTCAGACAGACCCTCCAATATTGGTGCCAATCGGTCAAACAGGGGCGCTACAGCCACTGTCCATATATGTCTAAGACCCACCTTAGCAAATTCAGCTGAAATGTCCTTATTTCTCATAAAACCTTGAAAGAATTGTTACCTTTCCCTTCACCTGAGTCCATATTTTTTATTCACTTTCATTTTTCACCAATTTGCCTCATAGAACATTATCAGACTTAATTTACACATAAGAAGGCCTGAAAGTATTGAATACAATTTCTAAAATGGAGCGCTGACTCCACCTGCTGGCCACACTGTTTCCATGCCTATTTCATTCAAATAGCTATATCTCTGGCATGCTTCATCCAATCCTCACAAAATTTGATGCACGGCTGTGTTACTAGACTGCCTCAGCCAAGCTGCAAAAGACCTTCCAAGTTTGGTGGCAATCAGTCAAACGGGGGCACTACAGCCACTGTCATAATATGTCTAAGACCAACCTTGGTTAATGCAGCTGAAATCTGCTTATTGTTTATTTAAAAATTAAAATATTAATCACCTTAACCTTCATCTAAGTCCATATTTTTAATCTGCTTATATTCTCCTGCCATTTGACTTTTACAAATCTTTCAAACTTTAATCTTTCTTCAGGCTGTGTACACTACAGCAATTACAATTTTATAATAAATTGGCCAGCAGGTGGAGTCAGCGCTCCATTTCAATAATGCCTTCAATACTTTTAGCCTTTCTCCTGTCTAAATATACATCCTAGAATAGCATACAGCATGATATTACTGCTGTTACATGTCACACTCCCGCAACTCAGCACTTTGTTAAGAATATGCAACACAGCCTATGTTTACACAGGCAGTATAAAAAAGCAACTATGTAATATCTACACTTACCAGACCAGGTATGAAGGTCCCTAAATCTACCAACTAGTCAGGCCATCTGACCCAAAACATGTATTAAGTCAGGCTAAGGCACTCCACCACAGGGTTCTACATTCTGTCCTGCATTTGCTGACCTGTTAGACCGATACTAACTAGTCTATATCCTGATTTCTACCTACTACTCAGACTATCTCACCAAAACATTACATTCAGTCAGGTTCAGGCACTACACCACAGGGTCCTACATTCTGTCCTACATTTCCTGACCTGTTAGACGGACACTCAACAATCTCCATCCTGATTTCTACCTTCTACTCAAACCATCTGTTGTCCTACCTGTCCTACCTGTCCTACTTGTCATACCCTTTGGACCCTTCAGTAACTGCCTGCAGTTTTTAAGGGTCCAAAGGACGAAGTCCTTATGGACCATTATTGTTTTTCTTAGGATTATTATTATTAAGGGTCCAAAGGACGAAGTCCTTATGGACCATTATTGTTTTTCTTAGGATTATTATTATTATTATTATTATTATTATTTTTCTGCCCTAAAACTGAATGTACAGCCTAAACTGTAAGAGCTAGACCAACCAAACTTGGTCAGATGATGTCAATTCCTACCCACTACTCAGGTTGTCCTACCCAGTCCTGCCAGCCAGATGGGGGCGCCTTAGCGCCCCCCAACACGTTTCGGTCGATATCTCCTGTCCTGTTAGACCTACAATCGAAATTCTTTGTTCTACATATACAGACAGCAAAGCCCTACCAACTTGCCATTTGGACTATGAAGCTCCGCCTACTTAGATTTTTTGCTAATTTGCATAATTTGCCAATCCTACTTTTTCCTTAAAGTCCTGGCTTGTCCTACCAAATCAGACAAATGAGGTGTCAGACGAATCAGAATTCTCTGCTGATCAAGAATTATCCACAAAATTCAGACATTTTTATATCCTACGGCCATTAGCCACGCCCAAACAATGTCCAAATTTGGCCCGTTTTGGTCTGACGGCTATAACTTGGCCGTGCCTTGGCCTACCTTGACCAAATTTGAAATGCTACCTCCCTACACCATTCTGGGGACACGGTCCGAGGCGGGCCGCATTTCGTCAATAGGGGGCGCTACAACTAAAAACTGGCAATATCTCCTGACTGCCTTTGCCAATCTAACTGAAATTTGGTAGATATGTACTAGGAAGCAGCCTGTGGTCAGTCACCTACAATGGCAGTAATTATTCCTTAAAGAGTGGCCGCCATCAGCCAATCAAAATCAAGCAGGCATTTCACAGGCTTCTCAATGACCAATCTAAATCAAATTTGGGTGATACATTTGTGCTCTGACCCTCTGCCTAAACTGTAAAGGACACCTCACTCGGCCAGATGGGGGCGCAACAGTGACAACTTTTGCATTTCTGCCTATTTCTCGAGAACGGTGAAGCCTACAATCGACATTTCTTGCCAGGTCAATTCAGTACGACATGCCAAATCAAACAACATGTAGAACTTGCTTCTGCATCTTTGCGTTTTTGCATAATTCATATTGGTCTGAAAACAAGACATTTCGTTAACCTCCTAGGATTTTCACCAAACCTACACAAATCTGGTATCATTTAAATCAGGAGACAGTCATAATAAATAATTCATAAAAAAAATCATAAACTTTCCATGAGGTATAGTCACCAGCCACACACAAACCATACAGGTGCCATGCCCAATTCAATCAGACAGCTATATCTCAGGCCTGCCTCAGCCAATCATCACCAAACTTTAATATATCCTGTAGAATAGTAGTCCGGAAGGGCCCTCCAAATTTGGTGCCGATCGGTCAAACGGGGGCGCTACAACAACATAACATGTCTGTATAAACCTTGAAAATCAGTTCAACTTACATTTATCTCATTTCTGTTCTAGTGACATGTTACTGGTTAAAATATTTTGTACTGCCAGTTCTGTGAGTCATGCCAAATCAAGACATATGCAATGCCCAATGATAGTCATTTTCATTCCCTTGTGATGTTTAAAAACTTAATAAATAACATATTACTGTAACTTCTACAATGTTCAGCCCAAGTAGGTCATTCTGGTAGTACATCAATCAGGACATTGCCATTATGGATAATTCATAAAAATATCTTAACCTGTACGCTATGGCCACCAGCTACAACAAACCTGCACCATATCCATGCTCATTTCAATCAACCATCTAAAGCTCAGCTGTGCTTCAGCCAATCCTCATCAAATTTGACGGCCTAATGTAGTAAGGGACCTCAGACAGACCCTCCAATTTTGGTTCCAATCGGTCAAATGGGGGCGCTACAGCCACTGTCCATATATTTCTAAGACCCACCTTAGCAAATTCAGCTGAAATGTCCTTATTTCTCATAAAACCTTGAAAGAATTGTTACCTTTCCCTTCACCTGAGTCCATATTTCTTATTCACTTTCATTTTTCACCGATTTGCCTCATAGAACATTATCAGACTTAATTTACACATAAGAAGGCCTGAAAGTATTGAATACAATTTCTAAAATGGAGCGCTGACTCCACCTGCTGGCCACACTGTTTCCATGCCCATTTCATTAAAATAGCTATATCTCTGGCATGCTTCATCCAATCCTCACAAAATTTGACGCACATCTGTGTTACTAGACTTCAGAAAGACCTTCCAAGTTTGGTGGCAATCGGTCAAACGGGGGCACTACAGCCACTGTCCTAATATGTCTAAGACCAACCTTGGTTAATGCAGCTGAAATCTGCTTATCGTTTATTTAAAAATTAAAAAATTAATCACCTTTCCCTTCATCTAAGTCCATATTTTTAATCTGCTTATATTTTCCTGCCATTTGACTTTTACAAATCTTTCAAACTTCAATCTTTCTTCAGGCTGTGTACACTGCAGCAATTACAATTTTATAATAAATTGGCCAGCAGGTGGAGTCAGCGCTCCATTTCAATAATGCCTTCAATACTTTTAGCCTTTCTCCTGTCTAAATGTATAACCTAGAATATGATACAGCATGATATTACTGCTGTTACATGTCACAATACGCAACTCAGCACTTTGTTAAGAATATGCAACACAGCCTATGTTTACACAGGCAGTATAAAAAAGAAAACTCTGTAATATCTAGACTTACCAGACCAGGTATGAAGGTCCCTAAATCTACCAACTAGTCAGGCCATCTGACCCAAACCATGCATTCAGTCAGGCTAAGGCACTCCACCACAGGGTTCTACATTCTGTCCTACATTTGCTGACCTGTTAGACCGATACTAACTAATCTATATCCTGATTTCTACCTACTACTGAGACCATCTGACCAAAACAATGCATTCAGTCAGGTTCAGGCACTACACCACAGGGTTCTACATTCTGTCCTACATTTCCTGACCTGTTAGACCGACACTCAACAATCTACATCATGATTTCTACCTTCTACTCAAACCATCTGACCTAAACAAGTTCTGTTCTGTCTGACATCTGCTGACCTGTAGTTCTGTCTGACTTTTTAGTATCCTCCTCTACGGTTTGCCCTACATCTCCTGTCACATTAGAGCTACGCTAAATCTCCATCCTGTTATGGCAGTCTAATTGTTGCCCGGTCAATTAAGTACGACATGCCAAATCAAACAACATGTAGAACTTGCTTCTGCATCTTTGCGTTTTTGCATAATTCATATTGGTCTGAAAACAAGACATTTCGTTAACCTCCTAGGATTTTCACCAAACCTACACAAATCTGGTATCATTTAAATCAGGAGACAGTCATAATAAATAATTCATAAAAAAATCATAAACTTTCCATGAGGTATAGTCACCAGCCACACACAAACCATACAGGTGCCATGCCCAATTCAATCAGACAGCTATATCTCAGGCCTGCCTCAGCCAATCATCACCAAACTTTAATATATCCTGTAGAATAGTAGTCCGGAAGGGCCCTCCAAATTTGGTGCCGATCGGTCAAACGGGGGCGCTACAACAATATAACATGTCTGTATAAACCTTGAAAATCAGTTCAACTTACATTTATCTCATTTCTGTTCTAGTGACATATTACTGGTTAAAATATTTTGTACTGCCAGTTCTGTGAGTCATGCCAAATCAAGACATATGCAATGCCCAATGATAGTCATTTTCATTCCCTTGTGATGTTTAATAACTTAATAAATAACATATTACTGTAACTTCTACAATATCCAGCCCAAGTAGGTCATTCTGGTAGTACATCAATCAGGACATTGCCCTTATGGATAATTCATAAAAATATCTTGACCTGTATGCTATGGCCACCAGCTACAACAAACCTGCACCATATCCATGCTCATTTCAATCAACCATCTGAATCTCAGCCGTGCTTCAGCCAATCCTCATCAAATTTGACGGCCTAATGTAGTAAGGGACCTCAGACAGACCCTCCAATATTGGTGCCAATCGGTCAAACAGGGGCGCTACAGCCACTGTCCATATATGTCTAAGACCCACCTTAGCAAATTCAGCTGAAATGTCCTTATTTCTCATAAAACCTTGAAAGAATTGTTACCTTTCCCTTCACCTGAGTCCATATTTTTTATTCACTTTCATTTTTCACCAATTTGCCTCATAGAACATTATCAGACTTAATTTACACATAAGAAGGCCTGAAAGTATTGAATACAATTTCTAAAATGGAGCGCTGACTCCACCTGCTGGCCACACTGTTTCCATGCCTATTTCATTCAAATAGCTATATCTCTGGCATGCTTCATCCAATCCTCACAAAATTTGATGCACGGCTGTGTTACTAGACTGCCTCAGCCAAGCTGCAAAAGACCTTCCAAGTTTGGTGGCAATCAGTCAAACGGGGGCACTACAGCCACTGTCATAATATGTCTAAGACCAACCTTGGTTAATGCAGCTGAAATCTGCTTATTGTTTATTTAAAAATTAAAATATTAATCACCTTAACCTTCATCTAAGTCCATATTTTTAATCTGCTTATATTCTCCTGCCATTTGACTTTTACAAATCTTTCAAACTTTAATCTTTCTTCAGGCTGTGTACACTACAGCAATTACAATTTTATAATAAATTGGCCAGCAGGTGGAGTCAGCGCTCCATTTCAATAATGCCTTCAATACTTTTAGCCTTTCTCCTGTCTAAATATACATCCTAGAATAGCATACAGCATGATATTACTGCTGTTACATGTCACACTCCCGCAACTCAGCACTTTGTTAAGAATATGCAACACAGCCTATGTTTACACAGGCAGTATAAAAAAGCAACTATGTAATATCTACACTTACCAGACCAGGTATGAAGGTCCCTAAATCTACCAACTAGTCAGGCCATCTGACCCAAAACATGTATTAAGTCAGGCTAAGGCACTCCACCACAGGGTTCTACATTCTGTCCTGCATTTGCTGACCTGTTAGACCGATACTAACTAGTCTATATCCTGATTTCTACCTACTACTCAGACTATCTCACCAAAACATTACATTCAGTCAGGTTCAGGCACTACACCACAGGGTCCTACATTCTGTCCTACATTTCCTGACCTGTTAGACGGACACTCAACAATCTCCATCCTGATTTCTACCTTCTACTCAAACCATCTGTTGTCCTACCTGTCCTACCTGTCCTACTTGTCATACCCTTTGGACCCTTCAGTAACTGCCTGCAGTTTCTAGTTATTATTAAGGGTCCAAAGGACGAAGTCCTTATGGACCATTATTGTTTTTCTTAGGATTATTATTAAGGGTCCAAAGGACGAAGTCCTTATGGACCATTATTGTTTTTCTTAGGATTATTAAGGGTCCAAAGGACGAAGTCCTTATGGACCATTATTGTTTTTCTTAGGATTATTATTATTATTATTATTATTATTATTTTTCTGCCCTAAAACTGAATGTACAGCCTAAACTGTAAGAGCTAGACCAACCAAACTTGGTCAGATGATGTCAATTCCTACCCACTACTCAGGTTGTCCTACCCAGTCCTGCCAGCCAGATGGGGGCGCCTTAGCGCCCCCCAACACGTTTCGGTCGATATCTCCTGTCCTGTTAGACCTACAATCGAAATTCTTTGTTCTACATATACAGACAGCAAAGCCCTACCAACTTGCCATTTGGACTATGAAGCTCCGCCTACTTAGATTTTTTGCTAATTTGCATAATTTGCCAATCCTACTTTTTCCTTAAAGTCCTGGCTTGTCCTACCAAATCAGACAAATGAGGTGTCAGACGAATCAGAATTCTCTGCTGATCAAGAATTATCCACAAAATTCAGACATTTTTATATCCTACGGCCATTAGCCACGCCCAAACAATGTCCAAATTTGGCCCGTTTTGGTCTGACGGCTATAACTTGGCCGTGCCTTGGCCTACCTTGACCAAATTTGAAATGCTACCTCCCTACACCATTCTGGGGACACGGTCCGAGGCGGGCCGCATTTCGTCAATAGGGGGCGCTACAACTAAAAACTGGCAATATCTCCTGACTGCCTTTGCCAATCTAACTGAAATTTGGTAGATATGTACTAGGAAGCAGCCTGTGGTCAGTCACCTACAATGGCAGTAATTATTCCTTAAAGAGTGGCCGCCATCAGCCAATCAAAATCAAGCAGGCATTTCACAGGCTTCTCAATGACCAATCTAAATCAAATTTGGGTGATACATTTGTGCTCTGACCCTCTGCCTAAACTGTAAAGGACACCTCACTCGGCCAGATGGGGGCGCAACAGTGACAACTTTTGCATTTCTGCCTATTTCTCGAGAACGGTGAAGCCTACAATCGACATTTCTTGCCAGGTCAATTCAGTACGACATGCCAAATCAAACAACATGTAGAACTTGCTTCTGCATCTTTGCGTTTTTGCATAATTCATATTGGTCTGAAAACAAGACATTTCGTTAACCTCCTAGGATTTTCACCAAACCTACACAAATCTGGTATCATTTAAATCAGGAGACAGTCATAATAAATAATTCATAAAAAAAATCATAAACTTTCCATGAGGTATAGTCACCAGCCACACACAAACCATACAGGTGCCATGCCCAATTCAATCAGACAGCTATATCTCAGGCCTGCCTCAGCCAATCATCACCAAACTTTAATATATCCTGTAGAATAGTAGTCCGGAAGGGCCCTCCAAATTTGGTGCCGATCGGTCAAACGGGGGCGCTACAACAACATAACATGTCTGTATAAACCTTGAAAATCAGTTCAACTTACATTTATCTCATTTCTGTTCTAGTGACATGTTACTGGTTAAAATATTTTGTACTGCCAGTTCTGTGAGTCATGCCAAATCAAGACATATGCAATGCCCAATGATAGTCATTTTCATTCCCTTGTGATGTTTAAAAACTTAATAAATAACATATTACTGTAACTTCTACAATGTTCAGCCCAAGTAGGTCATTCTGGTAGTACATCAATCAGGACATTGCCATTATGGATAATTCATAAAAATATCTTAACCTGTACGCTATGGCCACCAGCTACAACAAACCTGCACCATATCCATGCTCATTTCAATCAACCATCTAAAGCTCAGCTGTGCTTCAGCCAATCCTCATCAAATTTGACGGCCTAATGTAGTAAGGGACCTCAGACAGACCCTCCAATTTTGGTTCCAATCGGTCAAATGGGGGCGCTACAGCCACTGTCCATATATTTCTAAGACCCACCTTAGCAAATTCAGCTGAAATGTCCTTATTTCTCATAAAACCTTGAAAGAATTGTTACCTTTCCCTTCACCTGAGTCCATATTTCTTATTCACTTTCATTTTTCACCGATTTGCCTCATAGAACATTATCAGACTTAATTTACACATAAGAAGGCCTGAAAGTATTGAATACAATTTCTAAAATGGAGCGCTGACTCCACCTGCTGGCCACACTGTTTCCATGCCCATTTCATTAAAATAGCTATATCTCTGGCATGCTTCATCCAATCCTCACAAAATTTGACGCACATCTGTGTTACTAGACTTCAGAAAGACCTTCCAAGTTTGGTGGCAATCGGTCAAACGGGGGCACTACAGCCACTGTCCTAATATGTCTAAGACCAACCTTGGTTAATGCAGCTGAAATCTGCTTATCGTTTATTTAAAAATTAAAAAATTAATCACCTTTCCCTTCATCTAAGTCCATATTTTTAATCTGCTTATATTTTCCTGCCATTTGACTTTTACAAATCTTTCAAACTTCAATCTTTCTTCAGGCTGTGTACACTGCAGCAATTACAATTTTATAATAAATTGGCCAGCAGGTGGAGTCAGCGCTCCATTTCAATAATGCCTTCAATACTTTTAGCCTTTCTCCTGTCTAAATGTATAACCTAGAATATGATACAGCATGATATTACTGCTGTTACATGTCACAATACGCAACTCAGCACTTTGTTAAGAATATGCAACACAGCCTATGTTTACACAGGCAGTATAAAAAAGAAAACTCTGTAATATCTAGACTTACCAGACCAGGTATGAAGGTCCCTAAATCTACCAACTAGTCAGGCCATCTGACCCAAACCATGCATTCAGTCAGGCTAAGGCACTCCACCACAGGGTTCTACATTCTGTCCTACATTTGCTGACCTGTTAGACCGATACTAACTAATCTATATCCTGATTTCTACCTACTACTGAGACCATCTGACCAAAACAATGCATTCAGTCAGGTTCAGGCACTACACCACAGGGTTCTACATTCTGTCCTACATTTCCTGACCTGTTAGACCGACACTCAACAATCTACATCATGATTTCTACCTTCTACTCAAACCATCTGACCTAAACAAGTTCTGTTCTGTCTGACATCTGCTGACCTGTAGTTCTGTCTGACTTTTTAGTATCCTCCTCTACGGTTTGCCCTACATCTCCTGTCACATTAGAGCTACGCTAAATCTCCATCCTGTTATGGCAGTCTAATTGTTGCCCGGTCAATTAAGTACGACATGCCAAATCAAACAACATGTAGAACTTGCTTCTGCATCTTTGCGTTTTTGCATAATTCATATTGGTCTGAAAACAAGACATTTCGTTAACCTCCTAGGATTTTCACCAAACCTACACAAATCTGGTATCATTTAAATCAGGAGACAGTCATAATAAATAATTCATAAAAAAATCATAAACTTTCCATGAGGTATAGTCACCAGCCACACACAAACCATACAGGTGCCATGCCCAATTCAATCAGACAGCTATATCTCAGGCCTGCCTCAGCCAATCATCACCAAACTTTAATATATCCTGTAGAATAGTAGTCCGGAAGGGCCCTCCAAATTTGGTGCCGATCGGTCAAACGGGGGCGCTACAACAATATAACATGTCTGTATAAACCTTGAAAATCAGTTCAACTTACATTTATCTCATTTCTGTTCTAGTGACATATTACTGGTTAAAATATTTTGTACTGCCAGTTCTGTGAGTCATGCCAAATCAAGACATATGCAATGCCCAATGATAGTCATTTTCATTCCCTTGTGATGTTTAATAACTTAATAAATAACATATTACTGTAACTTCTACAATATCCAGCCCAAGTAGGTCATTCTGGTAGTACATCAATCAGGACATTGCCCTTATGGATAATTCATAAAAATATCTTGACCTGTATGCTATGGCCACCAGCTACAACAAACCTGCACCATATCCATGCTCATTTCAATCAACCATCTGAATCTCAGCCGTGCTTCAGCCAATCCTCATCAAATTTGACGGCCTAATGTAGTAAGGGACCTCAGACAGACCCTCCAATATTGGTGCCAATCGGTCAAACAGGGGCGCTACAGCCACTGTCCATATATGTCTAAGACCCACCTTAGCAAATTCAGCTGAAATGTCCTTATTTCTCATAAAACCTTGAAAGAATTGTTACCTTTCCCTTCACCTGAGTCCATATTTTTTATTCACTTTCATTTTTCACCAATTTGCCTCATAGAACATTATCAGACTTAATTTACACATAAGAAGGCCTGAAAGTATTGAATACAATTTCTAAAATGGAGCGCTGACTCCACCTGCTGGCCACACTGTTTCCATGCCTATTTCATTCAAATAGCTATATCTCTGGCATGCTTCATCCAATCCTCACAAAATTTGATGCACGGCTGTGTTACTAGACTGCCTCAGCCAAGCTGCAAAAGACCTTCCAAGTTTGGTGGCAATCAGTCAAACGGGGGCACTACAGCCACTGTCATAATATGTCTAAGACCAACCTTGGTTAATGCAGCTGAAATCTGCTTATTGTTTATTTAAAAATTAAAATATTAATCACCTTAACCTTCATCTAAGTCCATATTTTTAATCTGCTTATATTCTCCTGCCATTTGACTTTTACAAATCTTTCAAACTTTAATCTTTCTTCAGGCTGTGTACACTACAGCAATTACAATTTTATAATAAATTGGCCAGCAGGTGGAGTCAGCGCTCCATTTCAATAATGCCTTCAATACTTTTAGCCTTTCTCCTGTCTAAATATACATCCTAGAATAGCATACAGCATGATATTACTGCTGTTACATGTCACACTCCCGCAACTCAGCACTTTGTTAAGAATATGCAACACAGCCTATGTTTACACAGGCAGTATAAAAAAGCAACTATGTAATATCTACACTTACCAGACCAGGTATGAAGGTCCCTAAATCTACCAACTAGTCAGGCCATCTGACCCAAAACATGTATTAAGTCAGGCTAAGGCACTCCACCACAGGGTTCTACATTCTGTCCTGCATTTGCTGACCTGTTAGACCGATACTAACTAGTCTATATCCTGATTTCTACCTACTACTCAGACTATCTCACCAAAACATTACATTCAGTCAGGTTCAGGCACTACACCACAGGGTCCTACATTCTGTCCTACATTTCCTGACCTGTTAGACGGACACTCAACAATCTCCATCCTGATTTCTACCTTCTACTCAAACCATCTGTTGTCCTACCTGTCCTACCTGTCCTACTTGTCATACCCTTTGGACCCTTCAGTAACTGCCTGCAGTTTCTAGTTATTATTATTATTATTATTATTATTTTTCTGCCCTAAAACTGAATGTACAGCCTAAACTGTAAGAGCTAGACCAACCAAACTTGGTCAGATGATGTCAATTCCTACCCACTACTCAGGTTGTCCTACCCAGTCCTGCCAGCCAGATGGGGGCGCCTTAGCGCCCCCCAACACGTTTCGGTCGATATCTCCTGTCCTGTTAGACCTACAATCGAAATTCTTTGTTCTACATATACAGACAGCAAAGCCCTACCAACTTGCCATTTGGACTATGAAGCTCCGCCTACTTAGATTTTTTGCTAATTTGCATAATTTGCCAATCCTACTTTTTCCTTAAAGTCCTGGCTTGTCCTACCAAATCAGACAAATGAGGTGTCAGACGAATCAGAATTCTCTGCTGATCAAGAATTATCCACAAAATTCAGACATTTTTATATCCTACGGCCATTAGCCACGCCCAAACAATGTCCAAATTTGGCCCGTTTTGGTCTGACGGCTATAACTTGGCCGTGCCTTGGCCTACCTTGACCAAATTTGAAATGCTACCTCCCTACACCATTCTGGGGACACGGTCCGAGGCGGGCCGCATTTCGTCAATAGGGGGCGCTACAACTAAAAACTGGCAATATCTCCTGACTGCCTTTGCCAATCTAACTGAAATTTGGTAGATATGTACTAGGAAGCAGCCTGTGGTCAGTCACCTACAATGGCAGTAATTATTCCTTAAAGAGTGGCCGCCATCAGCCAATCAAAATCAAGCAGGCATTTCACAGGCTTCTCAATGACCAATCTAAATCAAATTTGGGTGATACATTTGTGCTCTGACCCTCTGCCTAAACTGTAAAGGACACCTCACTCGGCCAGATGGGGGCGCAACAGTGACAACTTTTGCATTTCTGCCTATTTCTCGAGAACGGTGAAGCCTACAATCGACATTTCTTGCCAGGTCAATTCAGTACGACATGCCAAATCAAACAACATGTAGAACTTGCTTCTGCATCTTTGCGTTTTTGCATAATTCATATTGGTCTGAAAACAAGACATTTCGTTAACCTCCTAGGATTTTCACCAAACCTACACAAATCTGGTATCATTTAAATCAGGAGACAGTCATAATAAATAATTCATAAAAAAAATCATAAACTTTCCATGAGGTATAGTCACCAGCCACACACAAACCATACAGGTGCCATGCCCAATTCAATCAGACAGCTATATCTCAGGCCTGCCTCAGCCAATCATCACCAAACTTTAATATATCCTGTAGAATAGTAGTCCGGAAGGGCCCTCCAAATTTGGTGCCGATCGGTCAAACGGGGGCGCTACAACAACATAACATGTCTGTATAAACCTTGAAAATCAGTTCAACTTACATTTATCTCATTTCTGTTCTAGTGACATGTTACTGGTTAAAATATTTTGTACTGCCAGTTCTGTGAGTCATGCCAAATCAAGACATATGCAATGCCCAATGATAGTCATTTTCATTCCCTTGTGATGTTTAAAAACTTAATAAATAACATATTACTGTAACTTCTACAATGTTCAGCCCAAGTAGGTCATTCTGGTAGTACATCAATCAGGACATTGCCATTATGGATAATTCATAAAAATATCTTAACCTGTACGCTATGGCCACCAGCTACAACAAACCTGCACCATATCCATGCTCATTTCAATCAACCATCTAAAGCTCAGCTGTGCTTCAGCCAATCCTCATCAAATTTGACGGCCTAATGTAGTAAGGGACCTCAGACAGACCCTCCAATTTTGGTTCCAATCGGTCAAATGGGGGCGCTACAGCCACTGTCCATATATTTCTAAGACCCACCTTAGCAAATTCAGCTGAAATGTCCTTATTTCTCATAAAACCTTGAAAGAATTGTTACCTTTCCCTTCACCTGAGTCCATATTTCTTATTCACTTTCATTTTTCACCGATTTGCCTCATAGAACATTATCAGACTTAATTTACACATAAGAAGGCCTGAAAGTATTGAATACAATTTCTAAAATGGAGCGCTGACTCCACCTGCTGGCCACACTGTTTCCATGCCCATTTCATTAAAATAGCTATATCTCTGGCATGCTTCATCCAATCCTCACAAAATTTGACGCACATCTGTGTTACTAGACTTCAGAAAGACCTTCCAAGTTTGGTGGCAATCGGTCAAACGGGGGCACTACAGCCACTGTCCTAATATGTCTAAGACCAACCTTGGTTAATGCAGCTGAAATCTGCTTATCGTTTATTTAAAAATTAAAAAATTAATCACCTTTCCCTTCATCTAAGTCCATATTTTTAATCTGCTTATATTTTCCTGCCATTTGACTTTTACAAATCTTTCAAACTTCAATCTTTCTTCAGGCTGTGTACACTGCAGCAATTACAATTTTATAATAAATTGGCCAGCAGGTGGAGTCAGCGCTCCATTTCAATAATGCCTTCAATACTTTTAGCCTTTCTCCTGTCTAAATGTATAACCTAGAATATGATACAGCATGATATTACTGCTGTTACATGTCACAATACGCAACTCAGCACTTTGTTAAGAATATGCAACACAGCCTATGTTTACACAGGCAGTATAAAAAAGAAAACTCTGTAATATCTAGACTTACCAGACCAGGTATGAAGGTCCCTAAATCTACCAACTAGTCAGGCCATCTGACCCAAACCATGCATTCAGTCAGGCTAAGGCACTCCACCACAGGGTTCTACATTCTGTCCTACATTTGCTGACCTGTTAGACCGATACTAACTAATCTATATCCTGATTTCTACCTACTACTGAGACCATCTGACCAAAACAATGCATTCAGTCAGGTTCAGGCACTACACCACAGGGTTCTACATTCTGTCCTACATTTCCTGACCTGTTAGACCGACACTCAACAATCTACATCATGATTTCTACCTTCTACTCAAACCATCTGACCTAAACAAGTTCTGTTCTGTCTGACATCTGCTGACCTGTAGTTCTGTCTGACTTTTTAGTATCCTCCTCTACGGTTTGCCCTACATCTCCTGTCACATTAGAGCTACGCTAAATCTCCATCCTGTTATGGCAGTCTAATTGTTGCCCGGTCAATTAAGTACGACATGCCAAATCAAACAACATGTAGAACTTGCTTCTGCATCTTTGCGTTTTTGCATAATTCATATTGGTCTGAAAACAAGACATTTCGTTAACCTCCTAGGATTTTCACCAAACCTACACAAATCTGGTATCATTTAAATCAGGAGACAGTCATAATAAATAATTCATAAAAAAATCATAAACTTTCCATGAGGTATAGTCACCAGCCACACACAAACCATACAGGTGCCATGCCCAATTCAATCAGACAGCTATATCTCAGGCCTGCCTCAGCCAATCATCACCAAACTTTAATATATCCTGTAGAATAGTAGTCCGGAAGGGCCCTCCAAATTTGGTGCCGATCGGTCAAACGGGGGCGCTACAACAATATAACATGTCTGTATAAACCTTGAAAATCAGTTCAACTTACATTTATCTCATTTCTGTTCTAGTGACATATTACTGGTTAAAATATTTTGTACTGCCAGTTCTGTGAGTCA
This sequence comes from Paramormyrops kingsleyae, assembly GCF_048594095.1. NCBI lineage: Eukaryota > Metazoa > Chordata > Actinopteri > Osteoglossiformes > Mormyridae > Paramormyrops > Paramormyrops kingsleyae. Next base: position 44,688,240 of record NC_132798.1, read on the forward strand.
TGCCAAATCAAGACATATGCAATGCCCAATGATAGTCATTTTCATTCCCTTGTGATGTTTAATAACTTAATAAATAACATATTACTGTAACTTCTACAATATCCAGCCCAAGTAGGTCATTCTGGTAGTACATCAATCAGGACATTGCCCTTATGGATAATTCATAAAAATATCTTGACCTGTATGCTATGGCCACCAGCTACAACAAACCTGCACCATATCCATGCTCATTTCAATCAACCATCTGAATCTCAGCCGTGCTTCAGCCAATCCTCATCAAATTTGACGGCCTAATGTAGTAAGGGACCTCAGACAGACCCTCCAATATTGGTGCCAATCGGTCAAACAGGGGCGCTACAGCCACTGTCCATATATGTCTAAGACCCACCTTAGCAAATTCAGCTGAAATGTCCTTATTTCTCATAAAACCTTGAAAGAATTGTTACCTTTCCCTTCACCTGAGTCCATATTTTTTATTCACTTTCATTTTTCACCAATTTGCCTCATAGAACATTATCAGACTTAATTTACACATAAGAAGGCCTGAAAGTATTGAATACAATTTCTAAAATGGAGCGCTGACTCCACCTGCTGGCCACACTGTTTCCATGCCTATTTCATTCAAATAGCTATATCTCTGGCATGCTTCATCCAATCCTCACAAAATTTGATGCACGGCTGTGTTACTAGACTGCCTCAGCCAAGCTGCAAAAGACCTTCCAAGTTTGGTGGCAATCAGTCAAACGGGGGCACTACAGCCACTGTCATAATATGTCTAAGACCAACCTTGGTTAATGCAGCTGAAATCTGCTTATTGTTTATTTAAAAATTAAAATATTAATCACCTTAACCTTCATCTAAGTCCATATTTTTAATCTGCTTATATTCTCCTGCCATTTGACTTTTACAAATCTTTCAAACTTTAATCTTTCTTCAGGCTGTGTACACTACAGCAATTACAATTTTATAATAAATTGGCCAGCAGGTGGAGTCAGCGCTCCATTTCAATAATGCCTTCAATACTTTTAGCCTTTCTCCTGTCTAAATATACATCCTAGAATAGCATACAGCATGATATTACTGCTGTTACATGTCACACTCCCGCAACTCAGCACTTTGTTAAGAATATGCAACACAGCCTATGTTTACACAGGCAGTATAAAAAAGCAACTATGTAATATCTACACTTACCAGACCAGGTATGAAGGTCCCTAAATCTACCAACTAGTCAGGCCATCTGACCCAAAACATGTATTAAGTCAGGCTAAGGCACTCCACCACAGGGTTCTACATTCTGTCCTGCATTTGCTGACCTGTTAGACCGATACTAACTAGTCTATATCCTGATTTCTACCTACTACTCAGACTATCTCACCAAAACATTACATTCAGTCAGGTTCAGGCACTACACCACAGGGTCCTACATTCTGTCCTACATTTCCTGACCTGTTAGACGGACACTCAACAATCTCCATCCTGATTTCTACCTTCTACTCAAACCATCTGTTGTCCTACCTGTCCTACCTGTCCTACTTGTCATACCCTTTGGACCCTTCAGTAACTGCCTGCAGTTTCTAGTTATTATTATTATTATTATTATTATTTTTCTGCCCTAAAACTGAATGTACAGCCTAAACTGTAAGAGCTAGACCAACCAAACTTGGTCAGATGATGTCAATTCCTACCCACTACTCAGGTTGTCCTACCCAGTCCTGCCAGCCAGATGGGGGCGCCTTAGCGCCCCCCAACACGTTTCGGTCGATATCTCCTGTCCTGTTAGACCTACAATCGAAATTCTTTGTTCTACATATACAGACAGCAAAGCCCTACCAACTTGCCATTTGGACTATGAAGCTCCGCCTACTTAGATTTTTTGCTAATTTGCATAATTTGCCAATCCTACTTTTTCCTTAAAGTCCTGGCTTGTCCTACCAAATCAGACAAATGAGGTGTCAGACGAATCAGAATTCTCTGCTGATCAAGAATTATCCACAAAATTCAGACATTTTTATATCCTACGGCCATTAGCCACGCCCAAACAATGTCCAAATTTGGCCCGTTTTGGTCTGACGGCTATAACTTGGCCGTGCCTTGGCCTACCTTGACCAAATTTGAAATGCTACCTCCCTACACCATTCTGGGGACACGGTCCGAGGCGGGCCGCATTTCGTCAATAGGGGGCGCTACAACTAAAAACTGGCAATATCTCCTGACTGCCTTTGCCAATCTAACTGAAATTTGGTAGATATGTACTAGGAAGCAGCCTGTGGTCAGTCACCTACAATGGCAGTAATTATTCCTTAAAGAGTGGCCGCCATCAGCCAATCAAAATCAAGCAGGCATTTCACAGGCTTCTCAATGACCAATCTAAATCAAATTTGGGTGATACATTTGTGCTCTGACCCTCTGCCTAAACTGTAAAGGACACCTCACTCGGCCAGATGGGGGCGCAACAGTGACAACTTTTGCATTTCTGCCTATTTCTCGAGAACGGTGAAGCCTACAATCGACATTTCTTGCCAGGTCAATTCAGTACGACATGCCAAATCAAACAACATGTAGAACTTGCTTCTGCATCTTTGCGTTTTTGCATAATTCATATTGGTCTGAAAACAAGACATTTCGTTAACCTCCTAGGATTTTCACCAAACCTACACAAATCTGGTATCATTTAAATCAGGAGACAGTCATAATAAATAATTCATAAAAAAATCATAAACTTTCCATGAGGTATAGTCACCAGCCACACACAAACCATACAGGTGCCATGCCCAATTCAATCAGACAGCTATATCTCAGGCCTGCCTCAGCCAATCATCACCAAACTTTAATATATCCTGTAGAATAGTAGTCCGGAAGGGCCCTCCAAATTTGGTGCCGATCGGTCAAACGGGGGCGCTACAACAACATAACATGTCTGTATAAACCTTGAAAATCAGTTCAACTTACATTTATCTCATTTCTGTTCTAGTGACATGTTACTGGTTAAAATATTTTGTACTGCCAGTTCTGTGAGTCATGCCAAATCAAGACATATGCAATGCCCAATGATAGTCATTTTCATTCCCTTGTGATGTTTAAAAACTTAATAAATAACATATTACTGTAACTTCTACAATGTTCAGCCCAAGTAGGTCATTCTGGTAGTACATCAATCAGGACATTGCCATTATGGATAATTCATAAAAATATCTTAACCTGTACGCTATGGCCACCAGCTACAACAAACCTGCACCATATCCATGCTCATTTCAATCAACCATCTAAAGCTCAGCTGTGCTTCAGCCAATCCTCATCAAATTTGACGGCCTAATGTAGTAAGGGACCTCAGACAGACCCTCCAATTTTGGTTCCAATCGGTCAAATGGGGGCGCTACAGCCACTGTCCATATATTTCTAAGACCCACCTTAGCAAATTCAGCTGAAATGTCCTTATTTCTCATAAAACCTTGAAAGAATTGTTACCTTTCCCTTCACCTGAGTCCATATTTCTTATTCACTTTCATTTTTCACCGATTTGCCTCATAGAACATTATCAGACTTAATTTACACATAAGAAGGCCTGAAAGTATTGAATACAATTTCTAAAATGGAGCGCTGACTCCACCTGCTGGCCACACTGTTTCCATGCCCATTTCATTAAAATAGCTATATCTCTGGCATGCTTCATCCAATCCTCACAAAATTTGACGCACATCTGTGTTACTAGACTTCAGAAAGACCTTCCAAGTTTGGTGGCAATCGGTCAAACGGGGGCACTACAGCCACTGTCCTAATATGTCTAAGACCAACCTTGGTTAATGCAGCTGAAATCTGCTTATCGTTTATTTAAAAATTAAAAAATTAATCACCTTTCCCTTCATCTAAGTCCATATTTTTAATCTGCTTATATTTTCCTGCCATTTGACTTTTACAAATCTTTCAAACTTCAATCTTTCTTCAGGCTGTGTACACTGCAGCAATTACAATTTTATAATAAATTGGCCAGCAGGTGGAGTCAGCGCTCCATTTCAATAATGCCTTCAATACTTTTAGCCTTTCTCCTGTCTAAATGTATAACCTAGAATATGATACAGCATGATATTACTGCTGTTACATGTCACAATACGCAACTCAGCACTTTGTTAAGAATATGCAACACAGCCTATGTTTACACAGGCAGTATAAAAAAGAAAACTCTGTAATATCTAGACTTACCAGACCAGGTATGAAGGTCCCTAAATCTACCAACTAGTCAGGCCATCTGACCCAAACCATGCATTCAGTCAGGCTAAGGCACTCCACCACAGGGTTCTACATTCTGTCCTACATTTGCTGACCTGTTAGACCGATACTAACTAATCTATATCCTGATTTCTACCTACTACTGAGACCATCTGACCAAAACAATGCATTCAGTCAGGTTCAGGCACTACACCACAGGGTTCTACATTCTGTCCTACATTTCCTGACCTGTTAGACCGACACTCAACAATCTACATCATGATTTCTACCTTCTACTCAAACCATCTGACCTAAACAAGTTCTGTTCTGTCTGACATCTGCTGACCTGTAGTTCTGTCTGACTTTTTAGTATCCTCCTCTACGGTTTGCCCTACATCTCCTGTCACATTAGAGCTACGCTAAATCTCCATCCTGTTATGGCAGTCTAATTGTTGCCCGGTCAATTAAGTACGACATGCCAAATCAAACAACATGTAGAACTTGCTTCTGCATCTTTGCGTTTTTGCATAATTCATATTGGTCTGAAAACAAGACATTTCGTTAACCTCCTAGGATTTTCACCAAACCTACACAAATCTGGTATCATTTAAATCAGGAGACAGTCATAATAAATAATTCATAAAAAAATCATAAACTTTCCATGAGGTATAGTCACCAGCCACACACAAACCATACAGGTGCCATGCCCAATTCAATCAGACAGCTATATCTCAGGCCTGCCTCAGCCAATCATCACCAAACTTTAATATATCCTGTAGAATAGTAGTCCGGAAGGGCCCTCCAAATTTGGTGCCGATCGGTCAAACGGGGGCGCTACAACAATATAACATGTCTGTATAAACCTTGAAAATCAGTTCAACTTACATTTATCTCATTTCTGTTCTAGTGACATATTACTGGTTAAAATATTTTGTACTGCCAGTTCTGTGAGTCATGCCAAATCAAGACATATGCAATGCCCAATGATAGTCATTTTCATTCCCTTGTGATGTTTAATAACTTAATAAATAACATATTACTGTAACTTCTACAATATCCAGCCCAAGTAGGTCATTCTGGTAGTACATCAATCAGGACATTGCCCTTATGGATAATTCATAAAAATATCTTGACCTGTATGCTATGGCCACCAGCTACAACAAACCTGCACCATATCCATGCTCATTTCAATCAACCATCTGAATCTCAGCCGTGCTTCAGCCAATCCTCATCAAATTTGACGGCCTAATGTAGTAAGGGACCTCAGACAGACCCTCCAATATTGGTGCCAATCGGTCAAACAGGGGCGCTACAGCCACTGTCCATATATGTCTAAGACCCACCTTAGCAAATTCAGCTGAAATGTCCTTATTTCTCATAAAACCTTGAAAGAATTGTTACCTTTCCCTTCACCTGAGTCCATATTTTTTATTCACTTTCATTTTTCACCAATTTGCCTCATAGAACATTATCAGACTTAATTTACACATAAGAAGGCCTGAAAGTATTGAATACAATTTCTAAAATGGAGCGCTGACTCCACCTGCTGGCCACACTGTTTCCATGCCTATTTCATTCAAATAGCTATATCTCTGGCATGCTTCATCCAATCCTCACAAAATTTGATGCACGGCTGTGTTACTAGACTGCCTCAGCCAAGCTGCAAAAGACCTTCCAAGTTTGGTGGCAATCAGTCAAACGGGGGCACTACAGCCACTGTCATAATATGTCTAAGACCAACCTTGGTTAATGCAGCTGAAATCTGCTTATTGTTTATTTAAAAATTAAAATATTAATCACCTTAACCTTCATCTAAGTCCATATTTTTAATCTGCTTATATTCTCCTGCCATTTGACTTTTACAAATCTTTCAAACTTTAATCTTTCTTCAGGCTGTGTACACTACAGCAATTACAATTTTATAATAAATTGGCCAGCAGGTGGAGTCAGCGCTCCATTTCAATAATGCCTTCAATACTTTTAGCCTTTCTCCTGTCTAAATATACATCCTAGAATAGCATACAGCATGATATTACTGCTGTTACATGTCACACTCCCGCAACTCAGCACTTTGTTAAGAATATGCAACACAGCCTATGTTTACACAGGCAGTATAAAAAAGCAACTATGTAATATCTACACTTACCAGACCAGGTATGAAGGTCCCTAAATCTACCAACTAGTCAGGCCATCTGACCCAAAACATGTATTAAGTCAGGCTAAGGCACTCCACCACAGGGTTCTACATTCTGTCCTGCATTTGCTGACCTGTTAGACCGATACTAACTAGTCTATATCCTGATTTCTACCTACTACTCAGACTATCTCACCAAAACATTACATTCAGTCAGGTTCAGGCACTACACCACAGGGTCCTACATTCTGTCCTACATTTCCTGACCTGTTAGACGGACACTCAACAATCTCCATCCTGATTTCTACCTTCTACTCAAACCATCTGTTGTCCTACCTGTCCTACCTGTCCTACTTGTCATACCCTTTGGACCCTTCAGTAACTGCCTGCAGTTTCTAGTTATTAAGGGTCCAAAGGACGAAGTCCTTATGGACCATTATTGTTTTTCTTAGGATTATTATTATTAAGGGTCCAAAGGACGAAGTCCTTATGGACCATTATTGTTTTTCTTAGGATTATTATTATTATTATTATTATTATTATTTTTCTGCCCTAAAACTGAATGTACAGCCTAAACTGTAAGAGCTAGACCAACCAAACTTGGTCAGATGATGTCAATTCCTACCCACTACTCAGGTTGTCCTACCCAGTCCTGCCAGCCAGATGGGGGCGCCTTAGCGCCCCCCAACACGTTTCGGTCGATATCTCCTGTCCTGTTAGACCTACAATCGAAATTCTTTGTTCTACATATACAGACAGCAAAGCCCTACCAACTTGCCATTTGGACTATGAAGCTCCGCCTACTTAGATTTTTTGCTAATTTGCATAATTTGCCAATCCTACTTTTTCCTTAAAGTCCTGGCTTGTCCTACCAAATCAGACAAATGAGGTGTCAGACGAATCAGAATTCTCTGCTGATCAAGAATTATCCACAAAATTCAGACATTTTTATATCCTACGGCCATTAGCCACGCCCAAACAATGTCCAAATTTGGCCCGTTTTGGTCTGACGGCTATAACTTGGCCGTGCCTTGGCCTACCTTGACCAAATTTGAAATGCTACCTCCCTACACCATTCTGGGGACACGGTCCGAGGCGGGCCGCATTTCGTCAATAGGGGGCGCTACAACTAAAAACTGGCAATATCTCCTGACTGCCTTTGCCAATCTAACTGAAATTTGGTAGATATGTACTAGGAAGCAGCCTGTGGTCAGTCACCTACAATGGCAGTAATTATTCCTTAAAGAGTGGCCGCCATCAGCCAATCAAAATCAAGCAGGCATTTCACAGGCTTCTCAATGACCAATCTAAATCAAATTTGGGTGATACATTTGTGCTCTGACCCTCTGCCTAAACTGTAAAGGACACCTCACTCGGCCAGATGGGGGCGCAACAGTGACAACTTTTGCATTTCTGCCTATTTCTCGAGAACGGTGAAGCCTACAATCGACATTTCTTGCCAGGTCAATTCAGTACGACATGCCAAATCAAACAACATGTAGAACTTGCTTCTGCATCTTTGCGTTTTTGCATAATTCATATTGGTCTGAAAACAAGACATTTCGTTAACCTCCTAGGATTTTCACCAAACCTACACAAATCTGGTATCATTTAAATCAGGAGACAGTCATAATAAATAATTCATAAAAAAAATCATAAACTTTCCATGAGGTATAGTCACCAGCCACACACAAACCATACAGGTGCCATGCCCAATTCAATCAGACAGCTATATCTCAGGCCTGCCTCAGCCAATCATCACCAAACTTTAATATATCCTGTAGAATAGTAGTCCGGAAGGGCCCTCCAAATTTGGTGCCGATCGGTCAAACGGGGGCGCTACAACAACATAACATGTCTGTATAAACCTTGAAAATCAGTTCAACTTACATTTATCTCATTTCTGTTCTAGTGACATGTTACTGGTTAAAATATTTTGTACTGCCAGTTCTGTGAGTCATGCCAAATCAAGACATATGCAATGCCCAATGATAGTCATTTTCATTCCCTTGTGATGTTTAAAAACTTAATAAATAACATATTACTGTAACTTCTACAATGTTCAGCCCAAGTAGGTCATTCTGGTAGTACATCAATCAGGACATTGCCATTATGGATAATTCATAAAAATATCTTAACCTGTACGCTATGGCCACCAGCTACAACAAACCTGCACCATATCCATGCTCATTTCAATCAACCATCTAAAGCTCAGCTGTGCTTCAGCCAATCCTCATCAAATTTGACGGCCTAATGTAGTAAGGGACCTCAGACAGACCCTCCAATTTTGGTTCCAATCGGTCAAATGGGGGCGCTACAGCCACTGTCCATATATTTCTAAGACCCACCTTAGCAAATTCAGCTGAAATGTCCTTATTTCTCATAAAACCTTGAAAGAATTGTTACCTTTCCCTTCACCTGAGTCCATATTTCTTATTCACTTTCATTTTTCACCGATTTGCCTCATAGAACATTATCAGACTTAATTTACACATAAGAAGGCCTGAAAGTATTGAATACAATTTCTAAAATGGAGCGCTGACTCCACCTGCTGGCCACACTGTTTCCATGCCCATTTCATTAAAATAGCTATATCTCTGGCATGCTTCATCCAATCCTCACAAAATTTGACGCACATCTGTGTTACTAGACTTCAGAAAGACCTTCCAAGTTTGGTGGCAATCGGTCAAACGGGGGCACTACAGCCACTGTCCTAATATGTCTAAGACCAACCTTGGTTAATGCAGCTGAAATCTGCTTATCGTTTATTTAAAAATTAAAAAATTAATCACCTTTCCCTTCATCTAAGTCCATATTTTTAATCTGCTTATATTTTCCTGCCATTTGACTTTTACAAATCTTTCAAACTTCAATCTTTCTTCAGGCTGTGTACACTGCAGCAATTACAATTTTATAATAAATTGGCCAGCAGGTGGAGTCAGCGCTCCATTTCAATAATGCCTTCAATACTTTTAGCCTTTCTCCTGTCTAAATGTATAACCTAGAATATGATACAGCATGATATTACTGCTGTTACATGTCACAATACGCAACTCAGCACTTTGTTAAGAATATGCAACACAGCCTATGTTTACACAGGCAGTATAAAAAAGAAAACTCTGTAATATCTAGACTTACCAGACCAGGTATGAAGGTCCCTAAATCTACCAACTAGTCAGGCCATCTGACCCAAACCATGCATTCAGTCAGGCTAAGGCACTCCACCACAGGGTTCTACATTCTGTCCTACATTTGCTGACCTGTTAGACCGATACTAACTAATCTATATCCTGATTTCTACCTACTACTGAGACCATCTGACCAAAACAATGCATTCAGTCAGGTTCAGGCACTACACCACAGGGTTCTACATTCTGTCCTACATTTCCTGACCTGTTAGACCGACACTCAACAATCTACATCATGATTTCTACCTTCTACTCAAACCATCTGACCTAAACAAGTTCTGTTCTGTCTGACATCTGCTGACCTGTAGTTCTGTCTGACTTTTTAGTATCCTCCTCTACGGTTTGCCCTACATCTCCTGTCACATTAGAGCTACGCTAAATCTCCATCCTGTTATGGCAGTCTAATTGTTGCCCGGTCAATTAAGTACGACATGCCAAATCAAACAACATGTAGAACTTGCTTCTGCATCTTTGCGTTTTTGCATAATTCATATTGGTCTGAAAACAAGACATTTCGTTAACCTCCTAGGATTTTCACCAAACCTACACAAATCTGGTATCATTTAAATCAGGAGACAGTCATAATAAATAATTCATAAAAAAATCATAAACTTTCCATGAGGTATAGTCACCAGCCACACACAAACCATACAGGTGCCATGCCCAATTCAATCAGACAGCTATATCTCAGGCCTGCCTCAGCCAATCATCACCAAACTTTAATATATCCTGTAGAATAGTAGTCCGGAAGGGCCCTCCAAATTTGGTGCCGATCGGTCAAACGGGGGCGCTACAACAATATAACATGTCTGTATAAACCTTGAAAATCAGTTCAACTTACATTTATCTCATTTCTGTTCTAGTGACATATTACTGGTTAAAATATTTTGTACTGCCAGTTCTGTGAGTCATGCCAAATCAAGACATATGCAATGCCCAATGATAGTCATTTTCATTCCCTTGTGATGTTTAATAACTTAATAAATAACATATTACTGTAACTTCTACAATATCCAGCCCAAGTAGGTCATTCTGGTAGTACATCAATCAGGACATTGCCCTTATGGATAATTCATAAAAATATCTTGACCTGTATGCTATGGCCACCAGCTACAACAAACCTGCACCATATCCATGCTCATTTCAATCAACCATCTGAATCTCAGCCGTGCTTCAGCCAATCCTCATCAAATTTGACGGCCTAATGTAGTAAGGGACCTCAGACAGACCCTCCAATATTGGTGCCAATCGGTCAAACAGGGGCGCTACAGCCACTGTCCATATATGTCTAAGACCCACCTTAGCAAATTCAGCTGAAATGTCCTTATTTCTCATAAAACCTTGAAAGAATTGTTACCTTTCCCTTCACCTGAGTCCATATTTTTTATTCACTTTCATTTTTCACCAATTTGCCTCATAGAACATTATCAGACTTAATTTACACATAAGAAGGCCTGAAAGTATTGAATACAATTTCTAAAATGGAGCGCTGACTCCACCTGCTGGCCACACTGTTTCCATGCCTATTTCATTCAAATAGCTATATCTCTGGCATGCTTCATCCAATCCTCACAAAATTTGATGCACGGCTGTGTTACTAGACTGCCTCAGCCAAGCTGCAAAAGACCTTCCAAGTTTGGTGGCAATCAGTCAAACGGGGGCACTACAGCCACTGTCATAATATGTCTAAGACCAACCTTGGTTAATGCAGCTGAAATCTGCTTATTGTTTATTTAAAAATTAAAATATTAATCACCTTAACCTTCATCTAAGTCCATATTTTTAATCTGCTTATATTCTCCTGCCATTTGACTTTTACAAATCTTTCAAACTTTAATCTTTCTTCAGGCTGTGTACACTACAGCAATTACAATTTTATAATAAATTGGCCAGCAGGTGGAGTCAGCGCTCCATTTCAATAATGCCTTCAATACTTTTAGCCTTTCTCCTGTCTAAATATACATCCTAGAATAGCATACAGCATGATATTACTGCTGTTACATGTCACACTCCCGCAACTCAGCACTTTGTTAAGAATATGCAACACAGCCTATGTTTACACAGGCAGTATAAAAAAGCAACTATGTAATATCTACACTTACCAGACCAGGTATGAAGGTCCCTAAATCTACCAACTAGTCAGGCCATCTGACCCAAAACATGTATTAAGTCAGGCTAAGGCACTCCACCACAGGGTTCTACATTCTGTCCTGCATTTGCTGACCTGTTAGACCGATACTAACTAGTCTATATCCTGATTTCTACCTACTACTCAGACTATCTCACCAAAACATTACATTCAGTCAGGTTCAGGCACTACACCACAGGGTCCTACATTCTGTCCTACATTTCCTGACCTGTTAGACGGACACTCAACAATCTCCATCCTGATTTCTACCTTCTACTCAAACCATCTGTTGTCCTACCTGTCCTACCTGTCCTACTTGTCATACCCTTTGGACCCTTCAGTAACTGCCTGCAGTTTCTAGTTATTATTATTATTATTATTTTTCTGCCCTAAAACTGAATGTACAGCCTAAACTGTAAGAGCTAGACCAACCAAACTTGGTCAGATGATGTCAATTCCTACCCACTACTCAGGTTGTCCTACCCAGTCCTGCCAGCCAGATGGGGGCGCCTTAGCGCCCCCCAACACGTTTCGGTCGATATCTCCTGTCCTGTTAGACCTACAATCGAAATTCTTTGTTCTACATATACAGACAGCAAAGCCCTACCAACTTGCCATTTGGACTATGAAGCTCCGCCTACTTAGATTTTTTGCTAATTTGCATAATTTGCCAATCCTACTTTTTCCTTAAAGTCCTGGCTTGTCCTACCAAATCAGACAAATGAGGTGTCAGACGAATCAGAATTCTCTGCTGATCAAGAATTATCCACAAAATTCAGACATTTTTATATCCTACGGCCATTAGCCACGCCCAAACAATGTCCAAATTTGGCCCGTTTTGGTCTGACGGCTATAACTTGGCCGTGCCTTGGCCTACCTTGACCAAATTTGAAATGCTACCTCCCTACACCATTCTGGGGACACGGTCCGAGGCGGGCCGCATTTCGTCAATAGGGGGCGCTACAACTAAAAACTGGCAATATCTCCTGACTGCCTTTGCCAATCTAACTGAAATTTGGTAGATATGTACTAGGAAGCAGCCTGTGGTCAGTCACCTACAATGGCAGTAATTATTCCTTAAAGAGTGGCCGCCATCAGCCAATCAAAATCAAGCAGGCATTTCACAGGCTTCTCAATGACCAATCTAAATCAAATTTGGGTGATACATTTGTGCTCTGACCCTCTGCCTAAACTGTAAAGGACACCTCACTCGGCCAGATGGGGGCGCAACAGTGACAACTTTTGCATTTCTGCCTATTTCTCGAGAACGGTGAAGCCTACAATCGACATTTCTTGCCAGGTCAATTCAGTACGACATGCCAAATCAAACAACATGTAGAACTTGCTTCTGCATCTTTGCGTTTTTGCATAATTCATATTGGTCTGAAAACAAGACATTTCGTTAACCTCCTAGGATTTTCACCAAACCTACACAAATCTGGTATCATTTAAATCAGGAGACAGTCATAATAAATAATTCATAAAAAAAATCATAAACTTTCCATGAGGTATAGTCACCAGCCACACACAAACCATACAGGTGCCATGCCCAATTCAATCAGACAGCTATATCTCAGGCCTGCCTCAGCCAATCATCACCAAACTTTAATATATCCTGTAGAATAGTAGTCCGGAAGGGCCCTCCAAATTTGGTGCCGATCGGTCAAACGGGGGCGCTACAACAACATAACATGTCTGTATAAACCTTGAAAATCAGTTCAACTTACATTTATCTCATTTCTGTTCTAGTGACATGTTACTGGTTAAAATATTTTGTACTGCCAGTTCTGTGAGTCATGCCAAATCAAGACATATGCAATGCCCAATGATAGTCATTTTCATTCCCTTGTGATGTTTAAAAACTTAATAAATAACATATTACTGTAACTTCTACAATGTTCAGCCCAAGTAGGTCATTCTGGTAGTACATCAATCAGGACATTGCCATTATGGATAATTCATAAAAATATCTTAACCTGTACGCTATGGCCACCAGCTACAACAAACCTGCACCATATCCATGCTCATTTCAATCAACCATCTAAAGCTCAGCTGTGCTTCAGCCAATCCTCATCAAATTTGACGGCCTAATGTAGTAAGGGACCTCAGACAGACCCTCCAATTTTGGTTCCAATCGGTCAAATGGGGGCGCTACAGCCACTGTCCATATATTTCTAAGACCCACCTTAGCAAATTCAGCTGAAATGTCCTTATTTCTCATAAAACCTTGAAAGAATTGTTACCTTTCCCTTCACCTGAGTCCATATTTCTTATTCACTTTCATTTTTCACCGATTTGCCTCATAGAACATTATCAGACTTAATTTACACATAAGAAGGCCTGAAAGTATTGAATACAATTTCTAAAATGGAGCGCTGACTCCACCTGCTGGCCACACTGTTTCCATGCCCATTTCATTAAAATAGCTATATCTCTGGCATGCTTCATCCAATCCTCACAAAATTTGACGCACATCTGTGTTACTAGACTTCAGAAAGACCTTCCAAGTTTGGTGGCAATCGGTCAAACGGGGGCACTACAGCCACTGTCCTAATATGTCTAAGACCAACCTTGGTTAATGCAGCTGAAATCTGCTTATCGTTTATTTAAAAATTAAAAAATTAATCACCTTTCCCTTCATCTAAGTCCATATTTTTAATCTGCTTATATTTTCCTGCCATTTGACTTTTACAAATCTTTCAAACTTCAATCTTTCTTCAGGCTGTGTACACTGCAGCAATTACAATTTTATAATAAATTGGCCAGCAGGTGGAGTCAGCGCTCCATTTCAATAATGCCTTCAATACTTTTAGCCTTTCTCCTGTCTAAATGTATAACCTAGAATATGATACAGCATGATATTACTGCTGTTACATGTCACAATACGCAACTCAGCACTTTGTTAAGAATATGCAACACAGCCTATGTTTACACAGGCAGTATAAAAAAGAAAACTCTGTAATATCTAGACTTACCAGACCAGGTATGAAGGTCCCTAAATCTACCAACTAGTCAGGCCATCTGACCCAAACCATGCATTCAGTCAGGCTAAGGCACTCCACCACAGGGTTCTACATTCTGTCCTACATTTGCTGACCTGTTAGACCGATACTAACTAATCTATATCCTGATTTCTACCTACTACTGAGACCATCTGACCAAAACAATGCATTCAGTCAGGTTCAGGCACTACACCACAGGGTTCTACATTCTGTCCTACATTTCCTGACCTGTTAGACCGACACTCAACAATCTACATCATGATTTCTACCTTCTACTCAAACCATCTGACCTAAACAAGTTCTGTTCTGTCTGACATCTGCTGACCTGTAGTTCTGTCTGACTTTTTAGTATCCTCCTCTACGGTTTGCCCTACATCTCCTGTCACATTAGAGCTACGCTAAATCTCCATCCTGTTATGGCAGTCTAATTGTTGCCCGGTCAATTAAGTACGACATGCCAAATCAAACAACATGTAGAACTTGCTTCTGCATCTTTGCGTTTTTGCATAATTCATATTGGTCTGAAAACAAGACATTTCGTTAACCTCCTAGGATTTTCACCAAACCTACACAAATCTGGTATCATTTAAATCAGGAGACAGTCATAATAAATAATTCATAAAAAAATCATAAACTTTCCATGAGGTATAGTCACCAGCCACACACAAACCATACAGGTGCCATGCCCAATTCAATCAGACAGCTATATCTCAGGCCTGCCTCAGCCAATCATCACCAAACTTTAATATATCCTGTAGAATAGTAGTCCGGAAGGGCCCTCCAAATTTGGTGCCGATCGGTCAAACGGGGGCGCTACAACAATATAACATGTCTGTATAAACCTTGAAAATCAGTTCAACTTACATTTATCTCATTTCTGTTCTAGTGACATATTACTGGTTAAAATATTTTGTACTGCCAGTTCTGTGAGTCATGCCAAATCAAGACATATGCAATGCCCAATGATAGTCATTTTCATTCCCTTGTGATGTTTAATAACTTAATAAATAACATATTACTGTAACTTCTACAATATCCAGCCCAAGTAGGTCATTCTGGTAGTACATCAATCAGGACATTGCCCTTATGGATAATTCATAAAAATATCTTGACCTGTATGCTATGGCCACCAGCTACAACAAACCTGCACCATATCCATGCTCATTTCAATCAACCATCTGAATCTCAGCCGTGCTTCAGCCAATCCTCATCAAATTTGACGGCCTAATGTAGTAAGGGACCTCAGACAGACCCTCCAATATTGGTGCCAATCGGTCAAACAGGGGCGCTACAGCCACTGTCCATATATGTCTAAGACCCACCTTAGCAAATTCAGCTGAAATGTCCTTATTTCTCATAAAACCTTGAAAGAATTGTTACCTTTCCCTTCACCTGAGTCCATATTTTTTATTCACTTTCATTTTTCACCAATTTGCCTCATAGAACATTATCAGACTTAATTTACACATAAGAAGGCCTGAAAGTATTGAATACAATTTCTAAAATGGAGCGCTGACTCCACCTGCTGGCCACACTGTTTCCATGCCCATTTTATTAAAATAGCTATATCTCTGGCATGCTTCATCCAATCCTCACAAAATTTGACGCACATCTGTGTTACTAGACTTCAGAAAGACCTTCCAAGTTTGGTGGCAATCGGTCAAACGGGGGCACTACAGCCACTGTCCTAATATGTCTAAGACCAACCTTGGTTAATGCAGCTGAAATCTGCTTATCGTTTATTTAAAAATTAAAAAATTAATCACCTTTCCCTTCATCTAAGTCCATATTTTTAATCTGCTTATATTTTCCTGCCATTTGACTTTTACAAATCTTTCAAACTTCAATCTTTCTTCAGGCTGTGTACACTGCAGCAATTACAATTTTATAATAAATTGGCCAGCAGGTGGAGTCAGCGCTCCATTTCAATAATGCCTTCAATACTTTTAGCCTTTCTCCTGTCTAAATGTATAACCTAGAATATGATACAGCATGATATTACTGCTGTTACATGTCACAATACGCAACTCAGCACTTTGTTAAGAATATGCAACACAGCCTATGTTTACACAGGCAGTATAAAAAAGAAAACTCTGTAATATCTAGACTTACCAGACCAGGTATGAAGGTCCCTAAATCTACCAACTAGTCAGGCCATCTGACCCAAACCATGCATTCAGTCAGGCTAAGGCACTCCACCACAGGGTTCTACATTCTGTCCTACATTTGCTGACCTGTTAGACCGATACTAACTAATCTATATCCTGATTTCTACCTACTACTGAGACCATCTGACCAAAACAATGCATTCAGTCAGGTTCAGGCACTACACCACAGGGTTCTACATTCTGTCCTACATTTCCTGACCTGTTAGACCGACACTCAACAATCTACATCATGATTTCTACCTTCTACTCAAACCATCTGACCTAAACAAGTTCTGTTCTGTCTGACATCTGCTGACCTGTAGTTCTGTCTGACTTTTTAGTATCCTCCTCTACGGTTTGCCCTACATCTCCTGTCACATTAGAGCTACGCTAAATCTCCATCCTGTTATGGCAGTCTAATTGTTGCCCGGTCAATTAAGTACGACATGCCAAATCAAACAACATGTAGAACTTGCTTCTGCATCTTTGCGTTTTTGCATAATTCATATTGGTCTGAAAACAAGACATTTCGTTAACCTCCTAGGATTTTCACCAAACCTACACAAATCTGGTATCATTTAAATCAGGAGACAGTCATAATAAATAATTCATAAAAAAATCATAAACTTTCCATGAGGTATAGTCACCAGCCACACACAAACCATACAGGTGCCATGCCCAATTCAATCAGACAGCTATATCTCAGGCCTGCCTCAGCCAATCATCACCAAACTTTAATATATCCTGTAGAATAGTAGTCCGGAAGGGCCCTCCAAATTTGGTGCCGATCGGTCAAACGGGGGCGCTACAACAACATAACATGTCTGTATAAACCTTGAAAATCAGTTCAACTTACATTTATCTCATTTCTGTTCTAGTGACATGTTACTGGTTAAAATATTTTGTACTGCCAGTTCTGTGAGTCATGCCAAATCAAGACATATGCAATGCCCAATGATAGTCATTTTCATTCCCTTGTGATGTTTAAAAACTTAATAAATAACATATTACTGTAACTTCTACAATGTTCAGCCCAAGTAGGTCATTCTGGTAGTACATCAATCAGGACATTGCCATTATGGATAATTCATAAAAATATCTTAACCTGTACGCTATGGCCACCAGCTACAACAAACCTGCACCATATCCATGCTCATTTCAATCAACCATCTAAAGCTCAGCTGTGCTTCAGCCAATCCTCATCAAATTTGACGGCCTAATGTAGTAAGGGACCTCAGACAGACCCTCCAATTTTGGTTCCAATCGGTCAAATGGGGGCGCTACAGCCACTGTCCATATATTTCTAAGACCCACCTTAGCAAATTCAGCTGAAATGTCCTTATTTCTCATAAAACCTTGAAAGAATTGTTACCTTTCCCTTCACCTGAGTCCATATTTCTTATTCACTTTCATTTTTCACCGATTTGCCTCATAGAACATTATCAGACTTAATTTACACATAAGAAGGCCTGAAAGTATTGAATACAATTTCTAAAATGGAGCGCTGACTCCACCTGCTGGCCACACTGTTTCCATGCCCATTTCATTAAAATAGCTATATCTCTGGCATGCTTCATCCAATCCTCACAAAATTTGACGCACATCTGTGTTACTAGACTTCAGAAAGACCTTCCAAGTTTGGTGGCAATCGGTCAAACGGGGGCACTACAGCCACTGTCCTAATATGTCTAAGACCAACCTTGGTTAATGCAGCTGAAATCTGCTTATCGTTTATTTAAAAATTAAAAAATTAATCACCTTTCCCTTCATCTAAGTCCATATTTTTAATCTGCTTATATTTTCCTGCCATTTGACTTTTACAAATCTTTCAAACTTCAATCTTTCTTCAGGCTGTGTACACTGCAGCAATTACAATTTTATAATAAATTGGCCAGCAGGTGGAGTCAGCGCTCCATTTCAATAATGCCTTCAATACTTTTAGCCTTTCTCCTGTCTAAATGTATAACCTAGAATATGATACAGCATGATATTACTGCTGTTACATGTCACAATACGCAACTCAGCACTTTGTTAAGAATATGCAACACAGCCTATGTTTACACAGGCAGTATAAAAAAGAAAACTCTGTAATATCTAGACTTACCAGACCAGGTATGAAGGTCCCTAAATCTACCAACTAGTCAGGCCATCTGACCCAAACCATGCATTCAGTCAGGCTAAGGCACTCCACCACAGGGTTCTACATTCTGTCCTACATTTGCTGACCTGTTAGACCGATACTAACTAATCTATATCCTGATTTCTACCTACTACTGAGACCATCTGACCAAAACAATGCATTCAGTCAGGTTCAGGCACTACACCACAGGGTTCTACATTCTGTCCTACATTTCCTGACCTGTTAGACCGACACTCAACAATCTACATCATGATTTCTACCTTCTACTCAAACCATCTGACCTAAACAAGTTCTGTTCTGTCTGACATCTGCTGACCTGTAGTTCTGTCTGACTTTTTAGTATCCTCCTCTACGGTTTGCCCTACATCTCCTGTCACATTAGAGCTACGCTAAATCTCCATCCTGTTATGGCAGTCTAATTGTTGCCCGGTCAATTAAGTACGACATGCCAAATCAAACAACATGTAGAACTTGCTTCTGCATCTTTGCGTTTTTGCATAATTCATATTGGTCTGAAAACAAGACATTTCGTTAACCTCCTAGGATTTTCACCAAACCTACACAAATCTGGTATCATTTAAATCAGGAGACAGTCATAATAAATAATTCATAAAAAAATCATAAACTTTCCATGAGGTATAGTCACCAGCCACACACAAACCATACAGGTGCCATGCCCAATTCAATCAGACAGCTATATCTCAGGCCTGCCTCAGCCAATCATCACCAAACTTTAATATATCCTGTAGAATAGTAGTCCGGAAGGGCCCTCCAAATTTGGTGCCGATCGGTCAAACGGGGGCGCTACAACAATATAACATGTCTGTATAAACCTTGAAAATCAGTTCAACTTACATTTATCTCATTTCTGTTCTAGTGACATATTACTGGTTAAAATATTTTGTACTGCCAGTTCTGTGAGTCATGCCAAATCAAGACATATGCAATGCCCAATGATAGTCATTTTCATTCCCTTGTGATGTTTAATAACTTAATAAATAACATATTACTGTAACTTCTACAATATCCAGCCCAAGTAGGTCATTCTGGTAGTACATCAATCAGGACATTGCCCTTATGGATAATTCATAAAAATATCTTGACCTGTATGCTATGGCCACCAGCTACAACAAACCTGCACCATATCCATGCTCATTTCAATCAACCATCTGAATCTCAGCCGTGCTTCAGCCAATCCTCATCAAATTTGACGGCCTAATGTAGTAAGGGACCTCAGACAGACCCTCCAATATTGGTGCCAATCGGTCAAACAGGGGCGCTACAGCCACTGTCCATATATGTCTAAGACCCACCTTAGCAAATTCAGCTGAAATGTCCTTATTTCTCATAAAACCTTGAAAGAATTGTTACCTTTCCCTTCACCTGAGTCCATATTTTTTATTCACTTTCATTTTTCACCAATTTGCCTCATAGAACATTATCAGACTTAATTTACACATAAGAAGGCCTGAAAGTATTGAATACAATTTCTAAAATGGAGCGCTGACTCCACCTGCTGGCCACACTGTTTCCATGCCTATTTCATTCAAATAGCTATATCTCTGGCATGCTTCATCCAATCCTCACAAAATTTGATGCACGGCTGTGTTACTAGACTGCCTCAGCCAAGCTGCAAAAGACCTTCCAAGTTTGGTGGCAATCAGTCAAACGGGGGCACTACAGCCACTGTCATAATATGTCTAAGACCAACCTTGGTTAATGCAGCTGAAATCTGCTTATTGTTTATTTAAAAATTAAAATATTAATCACCTTAACCTTCATCTAAGTCCATATTTTTAATCTGCTTATATTCTCCTGCCATTTGACTTTTACAAATCTTTCAAACTTTAATCTTTCTTCAGGCTGTGTACACTACAGCAATTACAATTTTATAATAAATTGGCCAGCAGGTGGAGTCAGCGCTCCATTTCAATAATGCCTTCAATACTTTTAGCCTTTCTCCTGTCTAAATATACATCCTAGAATAGCATACAGCATGATATTACTGCTGTTACATGTCACACTCCCGCAACTCAGCACTTTGTTAAGAATATGCAACACAGCCTATGTTTACACAGGCAGTATAAAAAAGCAACTATGTAATATCTACACTTACCAGACCAGGTATGAAGGTCCCTAAATCTACCAACTAGTCAGGCCATCTGACCCAAAACATGTATTAAGTCAGGCTAAGGCACTCCACCACAGGGTTCTACATTCTGTCCTGCATTTGCTGACCTGTTAGACCGATACTAACTAGTCTATATCCTGATTTCTACCTACTACTCAGACTATCTCACCAAAACATTACATTCAGTCAGGTTCAGGCACTACACCACAGGGTCCTACATTCTGTCCTACATTTCCTGACCTGTTAGACGGACACTCAACAATCTCCATCCTGATTTCTACCTTCTACTCAAACCATCTGTTGTCCTACCTGTCCTACCTGTCCTACTTGTCATACCCTTTGGACCCTTCAGTAACTGCCTGCAGTTTCTAGTTATTATTATTATTTTTTTCCTGCCGTAAAACTGAATGTACAGCCTAAACCGTAAGAGCTAGACCAACCAAACTTGGTAAGATGATGTCAATTCTTACCCGCTACTCAGATTCTCTGACCCAGTCTTGTCAGCCAGATGGGGGCGCTCTAGCGCCCCCCAACGCGTTTCAGTCCATATCTCCTGTCCTATTAGTCCTACAATTGAAATTCTTTTTTCTGCTGATACAGACAGCCATTCCCTACCAACTTGCCATTTGGACTATGAAGCTCCGCCTACTTAGATTTTTTGCTAATTTGCATAATTTGCAAATCCTACTTTTCCCTTCAAGTCCTAGCTTGTTCTACCAAATCAGACAAATGAGGTGTCAAACGAATCAGAACTCTGAGCTGATCAAGAATCATCAACAAAATTCCGACATTTTTATATCCTACGGCCATTAGCCACGCCCAAACAATGGCCAAATTTCGCCCATTTTGGTCTGACGGCTATAACTTGGCAATTCCTTGGCCTACCTTGACCAAATTTGAAATCCTACCTCGCAACACCATCCTGGGGACACGGTCCAAGGCGGGCCGCATTTCGTCAATAGGGGGCGCTACAACTAAAAACTGGCAGTATCTCCTGACTGCCTTGGCCAATCTAACTGAAATTTGGCAGATATTTACTAGGACGCAGCCTGTGGTCAGTCACATACAATGGCAGTAATTCGTCCTTAAAGAGTGGCCGCCATCATCCAATCAATATCAAGCAGCCATTTGACAGGCTTATCAATGACCAATCTAAATCAAATTTGGGTGATACATTTGTGCTCTCACCCTCTGCCTACCCTGTAAAGGACACCTCACTTGGCCAGATGGGGGCGCTACAGTGACAACTTTTGCGTTTCTGCCTATTTCTCGAGAATGGTGAAGCCTACAATCAACATTTACTGCCAGGTCAATTCAGTACGACATGCCAAATCAAACAACATGTAGAACTTGCTTCTGCACCTTAGCATTTTTGCATAATTCATATTGGTCTGAAAACAAGACATTTCGTTAGCCTCCTAGGATTTTCACCAAACCTACACAAATCTGGTATCATTTAAATCAGGAGACAGTAATAATAAATAAATATTAAAAAAAACGTAAACTTTCCATGAGGTTCGGCCACCAGCCACACCCAAACCATACAGGTGCCATGGCCATTTCAGTCAGACAGCTATATCTCAGGCATGCCTCAGCCAATCATCACCAAACTTTAATATGTTGTGTAGGATACTACTCCGGAAGGCCCCTCCAAATTTGGTGCCAATCAGTCAAACGGGGGCGCTACAGCAATATAACATGTCTGTATAAACCTGAAAAATCAATTCAACTTACATTTATCTCATTTTTGATCAATTGACATATTACTGGTTAAAATCATTTGTGCTGCAATTTCTTTGTGTCATGTCAAATCAAGATATATGCAATGCTCAATGATAGTCATTTGCATTGACTTGTGATGTTTAAAAACCTAATAAATGACATACTACTGTAACTTCTACAATGTCCAGCCCAAGTAGCTCATTCTGGTAGTAGATCAATCAGCACACTGCCCTTATGTATGATTCATAAAAATATCTTGACCTACCTGTATGCTATGGCCACCAGCTACACCCAACCTGCACCATTTCCATGTTCATTTCAATCAACCATCTAAATCTCAGCCGTGCTTCAACCAATCCTCACTAAATTTGACCGCTTAATATAGCACTGCACCCCAGAGAGACCCTCCAACTTTAGTGCCAAACGGTCAAATGGGGGCACTACAGCCACTGTCCATATATTTCTAAGACCCACCTTAGCAACTTCAGCTGAAATGTACTTATTTCTCATCAAACATTAAATCTGTTGTTCCCATTCCCTTTACCTAGGTCCATATTTTAAATTTCCTTTCATTTTCCACCGATTTGCCTCATAGAACATTATCAGAATTCATTTACACATGAGAAGGCCTAAAAGTATTAAATAGCCTTTCTAAAATGGAGCGTTGACTCCACCTGCTGGCCACACCATTTCCATTTCCATTTCATTCAAACAGCTAAATCTCAGGCATGCTTCACGCAATCCTCACAAAATTTGACTCACTCCTGCAGCACTGGACTACACACAGACCTTCTAAGTTTGGTGGTGATCAGTCAAACGGGGGCACTACAGCCAATGTTTTATTATGTCTAAGAGCCACCTTAGCAGATTCAGCTGAAATGTCCTTTTTTCTCATAAAACCTTCAAAGAATTGTTACCTTTCCCTTCACCTTAGTCCATATTTTTAATTTCCTTTCATTTTTCACCAATTTGCCTCATACAACATTATGAGACTTCATTTACACATGAGAAGGCCTGAAATTATTAAATAGTATTTCTAAAATGGAGTGCTGACTCAACCTGCTGGCCAAACCATTTCCATGCCCATTTCAATCAAACAGTTATATCTCTGGCATGCTTCATCCAATCCTCTCAAAAATTGACCGACTGATTTATCTCTGGCCCACAGACAGACCCTCCACCTTTTGTGCTGATTGGTCAAAGGGGGGGCGCTACAGCTACTCTCTAAATATGTCTAAGACCAACTTTGGCTAATGCAGCTGAAATTACCTTATTTCTCATCAAATATTTAAAGATTAATCACCATTACCTTGATCTCAGTTAATATTTTTAAATTGCTTTAATTTTCCTGCCATTAGACTTTTAGAAATGTATCAAACTTCAGTGATACTTCAGGCTCTGTACATTGCAGCAATTGCAATTTCTTTGAACAGCTAGTCACCACATTTCCCTTCTGTTTCTCATCTACCGATTTCCATTTATTGTACCTTAATCAACATTTCTACAGTAATGTTCAAATGTCAGGTATCATCTTATAGTAGCATTTCCTACTTTCTGACCATTTAAATGCATTGGCCATCAGTTACAGTTTGTACTTCATTTACAATTTAGCCACTGTCATAATATTTCTAAGACCAACCTTGGTTAATGCAACTGAAATTAGCTTATTTCTCATCAAATATTGAAATATTAATCACCATTGCCTTCACCTCAGTCAATATTAATAAATTGGTTTCATTATCCTGCCATTTGACTTTTAGAAATGTATCAAAGTTCAGTGATGTACACTGCAGCAATTTCAATTTTTTCCAACAGCTAGTCACCACATTTCCCTTCTGTTTCTTATCTACCATTTTCATACTTTCTGACTATTTCAATGTATTGGCCATCAGTTACAGTCTGCACTTTATTTCCAATTTAGCCACTGTCCTAATATGTCAAAGACCATCCTTGGTTAATGCAGCTGACATCTCATTGTTTATTTAAGCATTTAAATATTAATCACCTTTCCCTTCATCTAAGTCCATATTTTTAATTATTATTATTTTTCGCGCCCTAAAACTGAATGCACAGCCTAAACCGTAAGTGCTAGGCCAACCAAACTTGGTAATATGATGTCAATTCCTACCCGCTACTCAGATTCTCTGACCCAGGCCTGTCAGCCAGATGGGGGCGCTCTAGCGCCCCCCAACGCGTTTCAGTCCATAGCTCCTGTCCTATTAGTCCTATAATTGAAATTATTTTTTCTGCTGATACAGACAGCTTTGCTCTACCAACTGGCTATTTGGACTATGAAGCTCCGCCTACTTAGATTTTTTGCTAATTTGCATAATTTGTGAAACTGACTTCTGCCTTCAAGTCCTACAATATTGGACCAAATCAGACAAATGAGGTGTCAAACCGATCAGTCCACTTAGCTGATCAAAATAGATTCAAGAAAGTCTGACATTTGTCTATTTTATGGCCACTAGCCATGCCCAAATCCCACCTAAATTTGGCCTATTTCAGTCTGAATGCTATAACTTCTCCATACCTTAGCGTACCTGAACCAAACTTACAATCCAACCTCCCTGCTCTATTATGGGGTCAACATACAATGCGGCCCACATTTCGTCAATAGGGGGCGCTACAACTAATAACTGCCAATATTTCCTGACTGCCTTAACCAATCTAATTGAAATTTGGCAGATATGTACTATGTACAAGCCTGAGGTCAGAGAAGTAAAATGGCAGTCATTAGTTGTAAAATCCTGGCCACCATTAGCCAATCAAAATCAAGCAGCCATTTGACCAGCTAAACAATGAGCAATCCAAATCAAATTTGGCTTATACATTTGTATTCTGACCCTGAGCCCACCCTGTAAAGGACATGTCAGTCTGCCATATGGGGGCTACAGCACATTTCTGCCTATTTCTCCTGGACTGTTAATTATAAAATTGACAATTGTTGCTTAAGCTATCCACTAGCTCATGACAAATTTAATGGTATAAAGAACTTCATCATATCTCTTGCCATTTTTGCCTATTTTGTAAAAGTCTTTAAACAGTACTTTTTCTTATCCTCCTAGGATTTTCACCAAACCTACACAAATCTGGTATCATTTAAATCAGGAGACAGTCCCTATATAAAATTATTAAAAAAATCATAAACTTTCCATGAGGTATGGCCACCAGCCACACCCAAACCATAGTGGTGCCACACCCATTTCAATCAGACAGCTATATCTCAGGCCTGCCTCAACCAATCATCATCAAACTTAAGCATATAATGTAGGATATTACTGGAGAAGGGCCCTCCAAATTTGGTGCCGATCAGTCAAACGGGGGTGCTACAGCAATATAACATCACTGTATAAACTGCAAAATCAGCTCAACTTACATTTATCTCATTTTTGATTCAGTGACATATTACTGGTTAAAATCTTTTGCCCTGCAAGTTCTGTGAGTCATGTCAAATCAAGAAATATGCAATGTCCCATGATAGTCATTTGCATTCCCTTGTCATATTTAAAAACTTAATTAATAACATATTACTGTAACTACTGCAATGTCCAGCCTAAGTAGGTCAATCTGGTAGTAGAAAAATCAGGACACTGCCCATATGTATAATTTATAAAGATAACTTCACTTGCCTGTACAGTATAGCCACCAGCCACACTGAACCTACAGCATTTCCATGATCATTTCAATGAAACAGCTAAATCAGAGGCATACTTCATCTGATAATCACCAAATTTGACCCACTAATGTAGCACTGCACCTCAGACAGACCCTGCAAATTTGGTGCCGATCGGTCAAATGGGGGCGTGACAGCCACTGTCCATATATGTGTAAGACCCACCTTAGCAGATTCAGCTGAAATGTCCTTATTCCTCATGAAATCTTCAAATAGTTGTTACCTTTCCCTTCAGCTGAGTCCATATTTTTAATTTCCTTTAATTTTTCACCAATTTGCCTTATACAACATTATCAGACTTCATTTACAAATGAGAAGGTCAGAAAGCATTTAATATCTTTTCTAAAATGGAGCGCTGACTCCACCTGCTGGCCACAACATTTCCATTCCCATTTCATTCAAACAGCTCAATCTCAGGCATGCTTCATCCGATCCTTCCAAAATTTGATTCACTTCTGTAAGTCTGGACTACAGACAGATCTTCCAAGTTTGGTGGCGATCAGTCAATCTGGAGCAGTACAGCCACTGTCCTAGTATGTCTAATACCTACCTTGGGTAATTCAGCTGAAATATCCTTCATAATAGTTTCAAGTAATTATCTTTCCCTTCACCTCAGTCCATATTTTTAAGCTCTTTTCATTTTTATGCTGTTTGATTTATAGAAAATTATCAGATTTTATTTAAAAGCCAGGCAGTATATATTGCAGATTTTTCACTTTTTTGTATTAAATTGGCCAGTAGGTGGAGATGGTGCTCTATTTATATTGCAGTTTTTTGGATTTTTTTTATACATTAGCCAGCAGGTGTAGTTCGTCCTGTATTTCATTAATAGCATTAAATTCTTTCAGGGCTTCTTATGTCTAGAAGAATACTTTACAAATGCAGTAAGCCACTGTTGTTTTTTTTAATATACAAGACAGCATGTGTTCACTGAGGTACTATAAAGTAAGCTTAACTTGTATGATCTAGACTTAAAATATTAGGTATGCAGGTGCCTATTTCTACCGTCTACTTAGACCATCTGACACAAAAAACAAATTCTTTTGGGCTGAGGCACTTCAGCAAATGGTTATATATTATATCTTATATTGTTGTACTATGGCTGCTTCTGCTAATGGCAGTAGTCAAACTGCCACACCAGGGACTGCATGCTACCAATTATCAAATGTAGCGCTAACTCCACCTGCTGGCCTCACTATTTCCATACCGAATTCATTAAGTCTGCTAAACCTCATTCATACTTCATCGAAATCTCACAAAATTTGACTCACTTCTGTAGCACTGGACTATGAATAGACCATCTAACTTTGGTGACATTCGGTTAAATGGGGGCGCTTCTGCCACTGTCAAAATATATTAATAGTTAATGCAGCTGAAATTTATTTTTCATCAAACCTTCAAAGATTATTGACATTTTCATTTCATTTCACTTTTAGAAATGTATCAAAGTTCAGAGATACTTCAGGCTGTGTACAGTGCAACAATTGCAATTTCTTCCAACAGCTAGTCACCACATGTCCCTTCTGTTTCTCATCTACCTTTTTCCCTTTATCGTACCTTGATAAACATTTCCAAGGTAATGTTTAAATGTTAGATATCATCTCATAGTAGCATTTCATATTTTCTGCCAATTTAAATGCATTGCTCATCAATTACAGTCTGTACTTCATTTCAAATAATTGGTGAACTTCTAATTTTATGCCATTCACTTCTTTCCTCTTCATTGCTTCTTTCCATTAGCTTTGGACCCGATTGTCACTGCTTGCAGTTATCTTTATTATTATTTTTTTCCTGCCCTAAAACTGAATGTACAGCCTAAACCGTAAGAGCTAGACCAACCAAACTTGGTAAGATGATGTCAATTCCTACCCGCTACTCAGATTCTCTGACCCAGTCCTGTCAGCCAGATGGGGGCGCCTTAGCGCCCCCCAACACGTTTCGGTCGATATCTCCTGTCCTGTTAGTCCTACAATCGAAATTCTTTGTTCTACATATACAGACAGCAAAGCCCTACCAACTTGCCATTTGGACTATGAAGCTCCGCCTACTTAGATTTTTTGCTAATTTGCATAATTTGCAAATCCTACTTTTCCCTTCAAGTCCTAGCTTGTTCTACCAAATCAGACAAATGAGGTGTCAAACGAATCAGAACTCGGAGGTGATCAAGAATCATCAACAAAATTCAGATATTTTTATATCCTACGGTCATTAGCCACGCCCAAACAATGGCCAAATTTCGCCCATTTTGGTCTGATGGCTATAACTTGGCTATTCCTTGGCCTACCTTGACCAAATTTGAAATGCTACCTCGCAACACCATCCTGGGGACACGGTCCAAGGCGGGCCGCATTTCGTCAATAGGGGGCGCTACAACTAAAAACTGGCAGTATCTCCTGACTGCCTTGGCCAATCTAACTGAAATTTGGCAGATATGTATAGGACGCAGCCTGTGGTCAGTCACATACAATGGCAGTAATTTGTCCTTAAAGAGTGGCCGCCATCATCCAATCAAAATCAAGCAGCCATTTGACAGGCTTATCAATGACCAATCTAAATCAAATTTGGGTGATACATTTGTGCTCTCACCCTCTGCCTACCCTGTAAAGGACACCTCACTCGGCCAGATGGGGGCGCTACAGTGACAACTTTTGCGTTTCTGCCTATTTCTCGAGAATGGTGAAGCCTACAATCAACATTTACTGCCAGGTCAATTCAGTACGACATGCCAAATCAAACAACATGTAGAACTTGCTTCTGCACCTTAGCATTTTTGCATAATTCATATTGGTCTGAAAACAAGACATTTCGTTAGCCTCCTAGGATTTTCACCAAACCTACACAAATCTGGTATCATTTAAATCAGGAGACAGTCATAATAAATAATTCATAAAAAAATCATAAACTTTCCATGAGGTATAGTCACCAGCCACACACAAACCATACAGGTGCCATGCCCAATTCAATCAGACAGCTATATCTCAGGCCTGCCTCAGCCAATCATCACCAAACTTTAATATATCCTGTAGAATAGTAGTCCGGAAGGGCCCTCCAAATTTGGTGCCGATCGGTCAAACGGGGGCGCTACAACAATATAACATGTCTGTATAAACCTTGAAAATCAGTTCAACTTACATTTATCTCATTTCTGTTCTAGTGACATATTACTGGTTAAAATATTTTGTACTGCCAGTTCTGTGAGTCATGCCAAATCAAGACATATGCAATGCCCAATGATAGTCATTTTCATTCCCTTGTGATGTTTAATAACTTAATAAATAACATATTACTGTAACTTCTACAATATCCAGCCCAAGTAGGTCATTCTGGTAGTACATCAATCAGGACATTGCCCTTATGGATAATTCATAAAAATATCTTGACCTGTATGCTATGGCCACCAGCTACAACAAACCTGCACCATATCCATGCTCATTTCAATCAACCATCTGAATCTCAGCCGTGCTTCAGCCAATCCTCATCAAATTTGACGGCCTAATGTAGTAAGGGACCTCAGACAGACCCTCCAATATTGGTGCCAATCGGTCAAACAGGGGCGCTACAGCCACTGTCCATATATGTCTAAGACCCACCTTAGCAAATTCAGCTGAAATGTCCTTATTTCTCATAAAACCTTGAAAGAATTGTTACCTTTCCCTTCACCTGAGTCCATATTTTTTATTCACTTTCATTTTTCACCAATTTGCCTCATAGAACATTATCAGACTTAATTTACACATAAGAAGGCCTGAAAGTATTGAATACAATTTCTAAAATGGAGCGCTGACTCCACCTGCTGGCCACACTGTTTCCATGCCTATTTCATTCAAATAGCTATATCTCTGGCATGCTTCATCCAATCCTCACAAAATTTGATGCACGGCTGTGTTACTAGACTGCCTCAGCCAAGCTGCAAAAGACCTTCCAAGTTTGGTGGCAATCAGTCAAACGGGGGCACTACAGCCACTGTCATAATATGTCTAAGACCAACCTTGGTTAATGCAGCTGAAATCTGCTTATTGTTTATTTAAAAATTAAAATATTAATCACCTTAACCTTCATCTAAGTCCATATTTTTAATCTGCTTATATTCTCCTGCCATTTGACTTTTACAAATCTTTCAAACTTTAATCTTTCTTCAGGCTGTGTACACTACAGCAATTACAATTTTATAATAAATTGGCCAGCAGGTGGAGTCAGCGCTCCATTTCAATAATGCCTTCAATACTTTTAGCCTTTCTCCTGTCTAAATATACATCCTAGAATAGCATACAGCATGATATTACTGCTGTTACATGTCACACTCCCGCAACTCAGCACTTTGTTAAGAATATGCAACACAGCCTATGTTTACACAGGCAGTATAAAAAAGCAACTATGTAATATCTACACTTACCAGACCAGGTATGAAGGTCCCTAAATCTACCAACTAGTCAGGCCATCTGACCCAAAACATGTATTAAGTCAGGCTAAGGCACTCCACCACAGGGTTCTACATTCTGTCCTGCATTTGCTGACCTGTTAGACCGATACTAACTAGTCTATATCCTGATTTCTACCTACTACTCAGACTATCTCACCAAAACATTACATTCAGTCAGGTTCAGGCACTACACCACAGGGTCCTACATTCTGTCCTACATTTCCTGACCTGTTAGACGGACACTCAACAATCTCCATCCTGATTTCTACCTTCTACTCAAACCATCTGTTGTCCTACCTGTCCTACCTGTCCTACTTGTCATACCCTTTGGACCCTTCAGTAACTGCCTGCAGTTTCTAGTTAAGGGTCCAAAGCATGAAATGCTTATGGACCATTATTGTTTTTCTTACGGTTTTTCTTTTTATTATTAAGGGTCCAAAGCACGTAGTGCTATGGAACCTTATTGTTTTTGTTAGGATTATTATTAAGGGTCCAAAGGACGAAGTCCTTATGGACCATTATTGTTTTTCTTAGGATTATTATTATTAAGGGTCCAAAGGACGAAGTCCTTATGGACCATTATTGTTTTTCTTAGGATTATTATTATTATTATTATTATTATTATTTTTCTGCCCTAAAACTGAATGTACAGCCTAAACTGTAAGAGCTAGACCAACCAAACTTGGTCAGATGATGTCAATTCCTACCCACTACTCAGGTTGTCCTACCCAGTCCTGCCAGCCAGATGGGGGCGCCTTAGCGCCCCCCAACACGTTTCGGTCGATATCTCCTGTCCTGTTAGACCTACAATCGAAATTCTTTGTTCTACATATACAGACAGCAAAGCCCTACCAACTTGCCATTTGGACTATGAAGCTCCGCCTACTTAGATTTTTTGCTAATTTGCATAATTTGCCAATCCTACTTTTTCCTTAAAGTCCTGGCTTGTCCTACCAAATCAGACAAATGAGGTGTCAGACGAATCAGAATTCTCTGCTGATCAAGAATTATCCACAAAATTCAGACATTTTTATATCCTACGGCCATTAGCCACGCCCAAACAATGTCCAAATTTGGCCCGTTTTGGTCTGACGGCTATAACTTGGCCGTGCCTTGGCCTACCTTGACCAAATTTGAAATGCTACCTCCCTACACCATTCTGGGGACACGGTCCGAGGCGGGCCGCATTTCGTCAATAGGGGGCGCTACAACTAAAAACTGGCAATATCTCCTGACTGCCTTTGCCAATCTAACTGAAATTTGGTAGATATGTACTAGGAAGCAGCCTGTGGTCAGTCACCTACAATGGCAGTAATTATTCCTTAAAGAGTGGCCGCCATCAGCCAATCAAAATCAAGCAGGCATTTCACAGGCTTCTCAATGACCAATCTAAATCAAATTTGGGTGATACATTTGTGCTCTGACCCTCTGCCTAAACTGTAAAGGACACCTCACTCGGCCAGATGGGGGCGCAACAGTGACAACTTTTGCATTTCTGCCTATTTCTCGAGAACGGTGAAGCCTACAATCGACATTTCTTGCCAGGTCAATTCAGTACGACATGCCAAATCAAACAACATGTAGAACTTGCTTCTGCATCTTTGCGTTTTTGCATAATTCATATTGGTCTGAAAACAAGACATTTCGTTAACCTCCTAGGATTTTCACCAAACCTACACAAATCTGGTATCATTTAAATCAGGAGACAGTCATAATAAATAATTCATAAAAAAAATCATAAACTTTCCATGAGGTATAGTCACCAGCCACACACAAACCATACAGGTGCCATGCCCAATTCAATCAGACAGCTATATCTCAGGCCTGCCTCAGCCAATCATCACCAAACTTTAATATATCCTGTAGAATAGTAGTCCGGAAGGGCCCTCCAAATTTGGTGCCGATCGGTCAAACGGGGGCGCTACAACAACATAACATGTCTGTATAAACCTTGAAAATCAGTTCAACTTACATTTATCTCATTTCTGTTCTAGTGACATGTTACTGGTTAAAATATTTTGTACTGCCAGTTCTGTGAGTCATGCCAAATCAAGACATATGCAATGCCCAATGATAGTCATTTTCATTCCCTTGTGATGTTTAAAAACTTAATAAATAACATATTACTGTAACTTCTACAATGTTCAGCCCAAGTAGGTCATTCTGGTAGTACATCAATCAGGACATTGCCATTATGGATAATTCATAAAAATATCTTAACCTGTACGCTATGGCCACCAGCTACAACAAACCTGCACCATATCCATGCTCATTTCAATCAACCATCTAAAGCTCAGCTGTGCTTCAGCCAATCCTCATCAAATTTGACGGCCTAATGTAGTAAGGGACCTCAGACAGACCCTCCAATTTTGGTTCCAATCGGTCAAATGGGGGCGCTACAGCCACTGTCCATATATTTCTAAGACCCACCTTAGCAAATTCAGCTGAAATGTCCTTATTTCTCATAAAACCTTGAAAGAATTGTTACCTTTCCCTTCACCTGAGTCCATATTTCTTATTCACTTTCATTTTTCACCGATTTGCCTCATAGAACATTATCAGACTTAATTTACACATAAGAAGGCCTGAAAGTATTGAATACAATTTCTAAAATGGAGCGCTGACTCCACCTGCTGGCCACACTGTTTCCATGCCCATTTCATTAAAATAGCTATATCTCTGGCATGCTTCATCCAATCCTCACAAAATTTGACGCACATCTGTGTTACTAGACTTCAGAAAGACCTTCCAAGTTTGGTGGCAATCGGTCAAACGGGGGCACTACAGCCACTGTCCTAATATGTCTAAGACCAACCTTGGTTAATGCAGCTGAAATCTGCTTATCGTTTATTTAAAAATTAAAAAATTAATCACCTTTCCCTTCATCTAAGTCCATATTTTTAATCTGCTTATATTTTCCTGCCATTTGACTTTTACAAATCTTTCAAACTTCAATCTTTCTTCAGGCTGTGTACACTGCAGCAATTACAATTTTATAATAAATTGGCCAGCAGGTGGAGTCAGCGCTCCATTTCAATAATGCCTTCAATACTTTTAGCCTTTCTCCTGTCTAAATGTATAACCTAGAATATGATACAGCATGATATTACTGCTGTTACATGTCACAATACGCAACTCAGCACTTTGTTAAGAATATGCAACACAGCCTATGTTTACACAGGCAGTATAAAAAAGAAAACTCTGTAATATCTAGACTTACCAGACCAGGTATGAAGGTCCCTAAATCTACCAACTAGTCAGGCCATCTGACCCAAACCATGCATTCAGTCAGGCTAAGGCACTCCACCACAGGGTTCTACATTCTGTCCTACATTTGCTGACCTGTTAGACCGATACTAACTAATCTATATCCTGATTTCTACCTACTACTGAGACCATCTGACCAAAACAATGCATTCAGTCAGGTTCAGGCACTACACCACAGGGTTCTACATTCTGTCCTACATTTCCTGACCTGTTAGACCGACACTCAACAATCTACATCATGATTTCTACCTTCTACTCAAACCATCTGACCTAAACAAGTTCTGTTCTGTCTGACATCTGCTGACCTGTAGTTCTGTCTGACTTTTTAGTATCCTCCTCTACGGTTTGCCCTACATCTCCTGTCACATTAGAGCTACGCTAAATCTCCATCCTGTTATGGCAGTCTAATTGTTGCCCGGTCAATTAAGTACGACATGCCAAATCAAACAACATGTAGAACTTGCTTCTGCATCTTTGCGTTTTTGCATAATTCATATTGGTCTGAAAACAAGACATTTCGTTAACCTCCTAGGATTTTCACCAAACCTACACAAATCTGGTATCATTTAAATCAGGAGACAGTCATAATAAATAATTCATAAAAAAATCATAAACTTTCCATGAGGTATAGTCACCAGCCACACACAAACCATACAGGTGCCATGCCCAATTCAATCAGACAGCTATATCTCAGGCCTGCCTCAGCCAATCATCACCAAACTTTAATATATCCTGTAGAATAGTAGTCCGGAAGGGCCCTCCAAATTTGGTGCCGATCGGTCAAACGGGGGCGCTACAACAATATAACATGTCTGTATAAACCTTGAAAATCAGTTCAACTTACATTTATCTCATTTCTGTTCTAGTGACATATTACTGGTTAAAATATTTTGTACTGCCAGTTCTGTGAGTCATGCCAAATCAAGACATATGCAATGCCCAATGATAGTCATTTTCATTCCCTTGTGATGTTTAATAACTTAATAAATAACATATTACTGTAACTTCTACAATATCCAGCCCAAGTAGGTCATTCTGGTAGTACATCAATCAGGACATTGCCCTTATGGATAATTCATAAAAATATCTTGACCTGTATGCTATGGCCACCAGCTACAACAAACCTGCACCATATCCATGCTCATTTCAATCAACCATCTGAATCTCAGCCGTGCTTCAGCCAATCCTCATCAAATTTGACGGCCTAATGTAGTAAGGGACCTCAGACAGACCCTCCAATATTGGTGCCAATCGGTCAAACAGGGGCGCTACAGCCACTGTCCATATATGTCTAAGACCCACCTTAGCAAATTCAGCTGAAATGTCCTTATTTCTCATAAAACCTTGAAAGAATTGTTACCTTTCCCTTCACCTGAGTCCATATTTTTTATTCACTTTCATTTTTCACCAATTTGCCTCATAGAACATTATCAGACTTAATTTACACATAAGAAGGCCTGAAAGTATTGAATACAATTTCTAAAATGGAGCGCTGACTCCACCTGCTGGCCACACTGTTTCCATGCCTATTTCATTCAAATAGCTATATCTCTGGCATGCTTCATCCAATCCTCACAAAATTTGATGCACGGCTGTGTTACTAGACTGCCTCAGCCAAGCTGCAAAAGACCTTCCAAGTTTGGTGGCAATCAGTCAAACGGGGGCACTACAGCCACTGTCATAATATGTCTAAGACCAACCTTGGTTAATGCAGCTGAAATCTGCTTATTGTTTATTTAAAAATTAAAATATTAATCACCTTAACCTTCATCTAAGTCCATATTTTTAATCTGCTTATATTCTCCTGCCATTTGACTTTTACAAATCTTTCAAACTTTAATCTTTCTTCAGGCTGTGTACACTACAGCAATTACAATTTTATAATAAATTGGCCAGCAGGTGGAGTCAGCGCTCCATTTCAATAATGCCTTCAATACTTTTAGCCTTTCTCCTGTCTAAATATACATCCTAGAATAGCATACAGCATGATATTACTGCTGTTACATGTCACACTCCCGCAACTCAGCACTTTGTTAAGAATATGCAACACAGCCTATGTTTACACAGGCAGTATAAAAAAGCAACTATGTAATATCTACACTTACCAGACCAGGTATGAAGGTCCCTAAATCTACCAACTAGTCAGGCCATCTGACCCAAAACATGTATTAAGTCAGGCTAAGGCACTCCACCACAGGGTTCTACATTCTGTCCTGCATTTGCTGACCTGTTAGACCGATACTAACTAGTCTATATCCTGATTTCTACCTACTACTCAGACTATCTCACCAAAACATTACATTCAGTCAGGTTCAGGCACTACACCACAGGGTCCTACATTCTGTCCTACATTTCCTGACCTGTTAGACGGACACTCAACAATCTCCATCCTGATTTCTACCTTCTACTCAAACCATCTGTTGTCCTACCTGTCCTACCTGTCCTACTTGTCATACCCTTTGGACCCTTCAGTAACTGCCTGCAGTTTCTAGTTATTATTATTATTATTATTATTATTTTTCTGCCCTAAAACTGAATGTACAGCCTAAACTGTAAGAGCTAGACCAACCAAACTTGGTCAGATGATGTCAATTCCTACCCACTACTCAGGTTGTCCTACCCAGTCCTGCCAGCCAGATGGGGGCGCCTTAGCGCCCCCCAACACGTTTCGGTCGATATCTCCTGTCCTGTTAGACCTACAATCGAAATTCTTTGTTCTACATATACAGACAGCAAAGCCCTACCAACTTGCCATTTGGACTATGAAGCTCCGCCTACTTAGATTTTTTGCTAATTTGCATAATTTGCCAATCCTACTTTTTCCTTAAAGTCCTGGCTTGTCCTACCAAATCAGACAAATGAGGTGTCAGACGAATCAGAATTCTCTGCTGATCAAGAATTATCCACAAAATTCAGACATTTTTATATCCTACGGCCATTAGCCACGCCCAAACAATGTCCAAATTTGGCCCGTTTTGGTCTGACGGCTATAACTTGGCCGTGCCTTGGCCTACCTTGACCAAATTTGAAATGCTACCTCCCTACACCATTCTGGGGACACGGTCCGAGGCGGGCCGCATTTCGTCAATAGGGGGCGCTACAACTAAAAACTGGCAATATCTCCTGACTGCCTTTGCCAATCTAACTGAAATTTGGTAGATATGTACTAGGAAGCAGCCTGTGGTCAGTCACCTACAATGGCAGTAATTATTCCTTAAAGAGTGGCCGCCATCAGCCAATCAAAATCAAGCAGGCATTTCACAGGCTTCTCAATGACCAATCTAAATCAAATTTGGGTGATACATTTGTGCTCTGACCCTCTGCCTAAACTGTAAAGGACACCTCACTCGGCCAGATGGGGGCGCAACAGTGACAACTTTTGCATTTCTGCCTATTTCTCGAGAACGGTGAAGCCTACAATCGACATTTCTTGCCAGGTCAATTCAGTACGACATGCCAAATCAAACAACATGTAGAACTTGCTTCTGCATCTTTGCGTTTTTGCATAATTCATATTGGTCTGAAAACAAGACATTTCGTTAACCTCCTAGGATTTTCACCAAACCTACACAAATCTGGTATCATTTAAATCAGGAGACAGTCATAATAAATAATTCATAAAAAAATCATAAACTTTCCATGAGGTATAGTCACCAGCCACACACAAACCATACAGGTGCCATGCCCAATTCAATCAGACAGCTATATCTCAGGCCTGCCTCAGCCAATCATCACCAAACTTTAATATATCCTGTAGAATAGTAGTCCGGAAGGGCCCTCCAAATTTGGTGCCGATCGGTCAAACGGGGGCGCTACAACAACATAACATGTCTGTATAAACCTTGAAAATCAGTTCAACTTACATTTATCTCATTTCTGTTCTAGTGACATGTTACTGGTTAAAATATTTTGTACTGCCAGTTCTGTGAGTCATGCCAAATCAAGACATATGCAATGCCCAATGATAGTCATTTTCATTCCCTTGTGATGTTTAAAAACTTAATAAATAACATATTACTGTAACTTCTACAATGTTCAGCCCAAGTAGGTCATTCTGGTAGTACATCAATCAGGACATTGCCATTATGGATAATTCATAAAAATATCTTAACCTGTACGCTATGGCCACCAGCTACAACAAACCTGCACCATATCCATGCTCATTTCAATCAACCATCTAAAGCTCAGCTGTGCTTCAGCCAATCCTCATCAAATTTGACGGCCTAATGTAGTAAGGGACCTCAGACAGACCCTCCAATTTTGGTTCCAATCGGTCAAATGGGGGCGCTACAGCCACTGTCCATATATTTCTAAGACCCACCTTAGCAAATTCAGCTGAAATGTCCTTATTTCTCATAAAACCTTGAAAGAATTGTTACCTTTCCCTTCACCTGAGTCCATATTTCTTATTCACTTTCATTTTTCACCGATTTGCCTCATAGAACATTATCAGACTTAATTTACACATAAGAAGGCCTGAAAGTATTGAATACAATTTCTAAAATGGAGCGCTGACTCCACCTGCTGGCCACACTGTTTCCATGCCCATTTCATTAAAATAGCTATATCTCTGGCATGCTTCATCCAATCCTCACAAAATTTGACGCACATCTGTGTTACTAGACTTCAGAAAGACCTTCCAAGTTTGGTGGCAATCGGTCAAACGGGGGCACTACAGCCACTGTCCTAATATGTCTAAGACCAACCTTGGTTAATGCAGCTGAAATCTGCTTATCGTTTATTTAAAAATTAAAAAATTAATCACCTTTCCCTTCATCTAAGTCCATATTTTTAATCTGCTTATATTTTCCTGCCATTTGACTTTTACAAATCTTTCAAACTTCAATCTTTCTTCAGGCTGTGTACACTGCAGCAATTACAATTTTATAATAAATTGGCCAGCAGGTGGAGTCAGCGCTCCATTTCAATAATGCCTTCAATACTTTTAGCCTTTCTCCTGTCTAAATGTATAACCTAGAATATGATACAGCATGATATTACTGCTGTTACATGTCACAATACGCAACTCAGCACTTTGTTAAGAATATGCAACACAGCCTATGTTTACACAGGCAGTATAAAAAAGAAAACTCTGTAATATCTAGACTTACCAGACCAGGTATGAAGGTCCCTAAATCTACCAACTAGTCAGGCCATCTGACCCAAACCATGCATTCAGTCAGGCTAAGGCACTCCACCACAGGGTTCTACATTCTGTCCTACATTTGCTGACCTGTTAGACCGATACTAACTAATCTATATCCTGATTTCTACCTACTACTGAGACCATCTGACCAAAACAATGCATTCAGTCAGGTTCAGGCACTACACCACAGGGTTCTACATTCTGTCCTACATTTCCTGACCTGTTAGACCGACACTCAACAATCTACATCATGATTTCTACCTTCTACTCAAACCATCTGACCTAAACAAGTTCTGTTCTGTCTGACATCTGCTGACCTGTAGTTCTGTCTGACTTTTTAGTATCCTCCTCTACGGTTTGCCCTACATCTCCTGTCACAT
Source organism: Paramormyrops kingsleyae (assembly GCF_048594095.1). NCBI lineage: Eukaryota > Metazoa > Chordata > Actinopteri > Osteoglossiformes > Mormyridae > Paramormyrops > Paramormyrops kingsleyae. The sequence goes on from NC_132798.1 coordinate 44,727,924, forward strand.
TAGAGCTACGCTAAATCTCCATCCTGTTATGGCAGTCTAATTGTTGCCCGGTCAATTAAGTACGACATGCCAAATCAAACAACATGTAGAACTTGCTTCTGCATCTTTGCGTTTTTGCATAATTCATATTGGTCTGAAAACAAGACATTTCGTTAACCTCCTAGGATTTTCACCAAACCTACACAAATCTGGTATCATTTAAATCAGGAGACAGTCATAATAAATAATTCATAAAAAAATCATAAACTTTCCATGAGGTATAGTCACCAGCCACACACAAACCATACAGGTGCCATGCCCAATTCAATCAGACAGCTATATCTCAGGCCTGCCTCAGCCAATCATCACCAAACTTTAATATATCCTGTAGAATAGTAGTCCGGAAGGGCCCTCCAAATTTGGTGCCGATCGGTCAAACGGGGGCGCTACAACAATATAACATGTCTGTATAAACCTTGAAAATCAGTTCAACTTACATTTATCTCATTTCTGTTCTAGTGACATATTACTGGTTAAAATATTTTGTACTGCCAGTTCTGTGAGTCATGCCAAATCAAGACATATGCAATGCCCAATGATAGTCATTTTCATTCCCTTGTGATGTTTAATAACTTAATAAATAACATATTACTGTAACTTCTACAATATCCAGCCCAAGTAGGTCATTCTGGTAGTACATCAATCAGGACATTGCCCTTATGGATAATTCATAAAAATATCTTGACCTGTATGCTATGGCCACCAGCTACAACAAACCTGCACCATATCCATGCTCATTTCAATCAACCATCTGAATCTCAGCCGTGCTTCAGCCAATCCTCATCAAATTTGACGGCCTAATGTAGTAAGGGACCTCAGACAGACCCTCCAATATTGGTGCCAATCGGTCAAACAGGGGCGCTACAGCCACTGTCCATATATGTCTAAGACCCACCTTAGCAAATTCAGCTGAAATGTCCTTATTTCTCATAAAACCTTGAAAGAATTGTTACCTTTCCCTTCACCTGAGTCCATATTTTTTATTCACTTTCATTTTTCACCAATTTGCCTCATAGAACATTATCAGACTTAATTTACACATAAGAAGGCCTGAAAGTATTGAATACAATTTCTAAAATGGAGCGCTGACTCCACCTGCTGGCCACACTGTTTCCATGCCTATTTCATTCAAATAGCTATATCTCTGGCATGCTTCATCCAATCCTCACAAAATTTGATGCACGGCTGTGTTACTAGACTGCCTCAGCCAAGCTGCAAAAGACCTTCCAAGTTTGGTGGCAATCAGTCAAACGGGGGCACTACAGCCACTGTCATAATATGTCTAAGACCAACCTTGGTTAATGCAGCTGAAATCTGCTTATTGTTTATTTAAAAATTAAAATATTAATCACCTTAACCTTCATCTAAGTCCATATTTTTAATCTGCTTATATTCTCCTGCCATTTGACTTTTACAAATCTTTCAAACTTTAATCTTTCTTCAGGCTGTGTACACTACAGCAATTACAATTTTATAATAAATTGGCCAGCAGGTGGAGTCAGCGCTCCATTTCAATAATGCCTTCAATACTTTTAGCCTTTCTCCTGTCTAAATATACATCCTAGAATAGCATACAGCATGATATTACTGCTGTTACATGTCACACTCCCGCAACTCAGCACTTTGTTAAGAATATGCAACACAGCCTATGTTTACACAGGCAGTATAAAAAAGCAACTATGTAATATCTACACTTACCAGACCAGGTATGAAGGTCCCTAAATCTACCAACTAGTCAGGCCATCTGACCCAAAACATGTATTAAGTCAGGCTAAGGCACTCCACCACAGGGTTCTACATTCTGTCCTGCATTTGCTGACCTGTTAGACCGATACTAACTAGTCTATATCCTGATTTCTACCTACTACTCAGACTATCTCACCAAAACATTACATTCAGTCAGGTTCAGGCACTACACCACAGGGTCCTACATTCTGTCCTACATTTCCTGACCTGTTAGACGGACACTCAACAATCTCCATCCTGATTTCTACCTTCTACTCAAACCATCTGTTGTCCTACCTGTCCTACCTGTCCTACTTGTCATACCCTTTGGACCCTTCAGTAACTGCCTGCAGTTTCTAGTTATTAAGGGTCCAAAGGACGAAGTCCTTATGGACCATTATTGTTTTTCTTAGGATTATTATTATTAAGGGTCCAAAGGACGAAGTCCTTATGGACCATTATTGTTTTTCTTAGGATTATTATTATTATTATTATTATTATTATTTTTCTGCCCTAAAACTGAATGTACAGCCTAAACTGTAAGAGCTAGACCAACCAAACTTGGTCAGATGATGTCAATTCCTACCCACTACTCAGGTTGTCCTACCCAGTCCTGCCAGCCAGATGGGGGCGCCTTAGCGCCCCCCAACACGTTTCGGTCGATATCTCCTGTCCTGTTAGACCTACAATCGAAATTCTTTGTTCTACATATACAGACAGCAAAGCCCTACCAACTTGCCATTTGGACTATGAAGCTCCGCCTACTTAGATTTTTTGCTAATTTGCATAATTTGCCAATCCTACTTTTTCCTTAAAGTCCTGGCTTGTCCTACCAAATCAGACAAATGAGGTGTCAGACGAATCAGAATTCTCTGCTGATCAAGAATTATCCACAAAATTCAGACATTTTTATATCCTACGGCCATTAGCCACGCCCAAACAATGTCCAAATTTGGCCCGTTTTGGTCTGACGGCTATAACTTGGCCGTGCCTTGGCCTACCTTGACCAAATTTGAAATGCTACCTCCCTACACCATTCTGGGGACACGGTCCGAGGCGGGCCGCATTTCGTCAATAGGGGGCGCTACAACTAAAAACTGGCAATATCTCCTGACTGCCTTTGCCAATCTAACTGAAATTTGGTAGATATGTACTAGGAAGCAGCCTGTGGTCAGTCACCTACAATGGCAGTAATTATTCCTTAAAGAGTGGCCGCCATCAGCCAATCAAAATCAAGCAGGCATTTCACAGGCTTCTCAATGACCAATCTAAATCAAATTTGGGTGATACATTTGTGCTCTGACCCTCTGCCTAAACTGTAAAGGACACCTCACTCGGCCAGATGGGGGCGCAACAGTGACAACTTTTGCATTTCTGCCTATTTCTCGAGAACGGTGAAGCCTACAATCGACATTTCTTGCCAGGTCAATTCAGTACGACATGCCAAATCAAACAACATGTAGAACTTGCTTCTGCATCTTTGCGTTTTTGCATAATTCATATTGGTCTGAAAACAAGACATTTCGTTAACCTCCTAGGATTTTCACCAAACCTACACAAATCTGGTATCATTTAAATCAGGAGACAGTCATAATAAATAATTCATAAAAAAAATCATAAACTTTCCATGAGGTATAGTCACCAGCCACACACAAACCATACAGGTGCCATGCCCAATTCAATCAGACAGCTATATCTCAGGCCTGCCTCAGCCAATCATCACCAAACTTTAATATATCCTGTAGAATAGTAGTCCGGAAGGGCCCTCCAAATTTGGTGCCGATCGGTCAAACGGGGGCGCTACAACAACATAACATGTCTGTATAAACCTTGAAAATCAGTTCAACTTACATTTATCTCATTTCTGTTCTAGTGACATGTTACTGGTTAAAATATTTTGTACTGCCAGTTCTGTGAGTCATGCCAAATCAAGACATATGCAATGCCCAATGATAGTCATTTTCATTCCCTTGTGATGTTTAAAAACTTAATAAATAACATATTACTGTAACTTCTACAATGTTCAGCCCAAGTAGGTCATTCTGGTAGTACATCAATCAGGACATTGCCATTATGGATAATTCATAAAAATATCTTAACCTGTACGCTATGGCCACCAGCTACAACAAACCTGCACCATATCCATGCTCATTTCAATCAACCATCTAAAGCTCAGCTGTGCTTCAGCCAATCCTCATCAAATTTGACGGCCTAATGTAGTAAGGGACCTCAGACAGACCCTCCAATTTTGGTTCCAATCGGTCAAATGGGGGCGCTACAGCCACTGTCCATATATTTCTAAGACCCACCTTAGCAAATTCAGCTGAAATGTCCTTATTTCTCATAAAACCTTGAAAGAATTGTTACCTTTCCCTTCACCTGAGTCCATATTTCTTATTCACTTTCATTTTTCACCGATTTGCCTCATAGAACATTATCAGACTTAATTTACACATAAGAAGGCCTGAAAGTATTGAATACAATTTCTAAAATGGAGCGCTGACTCCACCTGCTGGCCACACTGTTTCCATGCCCATTTCATTAAAATAGCTATATCTCTGGCATGCTTCATCCAATCCTCACAAAATTTGACGCACATCTGTGTTACTAGACTTCAGAAAGACCTTCCAAGTTTGGTGGCAATCGGTCAAACGGGGGCACTACAGCCACTGTCCTAATATGTCTAAGACCAACCTTGGTTAATGCAGCTGAAATCTGCTTATCGTTTATTTAAAAATTAAAAAATTAATCACCTTTCCCTTCATCTAAGTCCATATTTTTAATCTGCTTATATTTTCCTGCCATTTGACTTTTACAAATCTTTCAAACTTCAATCTTTCTTCAGGCTGTGTACACTGCAGCAATTACAATTTTATAATAAATTGGCCAGCAGGTGGAGTCAGCGCTCCATTTCAATAATGCCTTCAATACTTTTAGCCTTTCTCCTGTCTAAATGTATAACCTAGAATATGATACAGCATGATATTACTGCTGTTACATGTCACAATACGCAACTCAGCACTTTGTTAAGAATATGCAACACAGCCTATGTTTACACAGGCAGTATAAAAAAGAAAACTCTGTAATATCTAGACTTACCAGACCAGGTATGAAGGTCCCTAAATCTACCAACTAGTCAGGCCATCTGACCCAAACCATGCATTCAGTCAGGCTAAGGCACTCCACCACAGGGTTCTACATTCTGTCCTACATTTGCTGACCTGTTAGACCGATACTAACTAATCTATATCCTGATTTCTACCTACTACTGAGACCATCTGACCAAAACAATGCATTCAGTCAGGTTCAGGCACTACACCACAGGGTTCTACATTCTGTCCTACATTTCCTGACCTGTTAGACCGACACTCAACAATCTACATCATGATTTCTACCTTCTACTCAAACCATCTGACCTAAACAAGTTCTGTTCTGTCTGACATCTGCTGACCTGTAGTTCTGTCTGACTTTTTAGTATCCTCCTCTACGGTTTGCCCTACATCTCCTGTCACATTAGAGCTACGCTAAATCTCCATCCTGTTATGGCAGTCTAATTGTTGCCCGGTCAATTAAGTACGACATGCCAAATCAAACAACATGTAGAACTTGCTTCTGCATCTTTGCGTTTTTGCATAATTCATATTGGTCTGAAAACAAGACATTTCGTTAACCTCCTAGGATTTTCACCAAACCTACACAAATCTGGTATCATTTAAATCAGGAGACAGTCATAATAAATAATTCATAAAAAAATCATAAACTTTCCATGAGGTATAGTCACCAGCCACACACAAACCATACAGGTGCCATGCCCAATTCAATCAGACAGCTATATCTCAGGCCTGCCTCAGCCAATCATCACCAAACTTTAATATATCCTGTAGAATAGTAGTCCGGAAGGGCCCTCCAAATTTGGTGCCGATCGGTCAAACGGGGGCGCTACAACAATATAACATGTCTGTATAAACCTTGAAAATCAGTTCAACTTACATTTATCTCATTTCTGTTCTAGTGACATATTACTGGTTAAAATATTTTGTACTGCCAGTTCTGTGAGTCATGCCAAATCAAGACATATGCAATGCCCAATGATAGTCATTTTCATTCCCTTGTGATGTTTAATAACTTAATAAATAACATATTACTGTAACTTCTACAATATCCAGCCCAAGTAGGTCATTCTGGTAGTACATCAATCAGGACATTGCCCTTATGGATAATTCATAAAAATATCTTGACCTGTATGCTATGGCCACCAGCTACAACAAACCTGCACCATATCCATGCTCATTTCAATCAACCATCTGAATCTCAGCCGTGCTTCAGCCAATCCTCATCAAATTTGACGGCCTAATGTAGTAAGGGACCTCAGACAGACCCTCCAATATTGGTGCCAATCGGTCAAACAGGGGCGCTACAGCCACTGTCCATATATGTCTAAGACCCACCTTAGCAAATTCAGCTGAAATGTCCTTATTTCTCATAAAACCTTGAAAGAATTGTTACCTTTCCCTTCACCTGAGTCCATATTTTTTATTCACTTTCATTTTTCACCAATTTGCCTCATAGAACATTATCAGACTTAATTTACACATAAGAAGGCCTGAAAGTATTGAATACAATTTCTAAAATGGAGCGCTGACTCCACCTGCTGGCCACACTGTTTCCATGCCTATTTCATTCAAATAGCTATATCTCTGGCATGCTTCATCCAATCCTCACAAAATTTGATGCACGGCTGTGTTACTAGACTGCCTCAGCCAAGCTGCAAAAGACCTTCCAAGTTTGGTGGCAATCAGTCAAACGGGGGCACTACAGCCACTGTCATAATATGTCTAAGACCAACCTTGGTTAATGCAGCTGAAATCTGCTTATTGTTTATTTAAAAATTAAAATATTAATCACCTTAACCTTCATCTAAGTCCATATTTTTAATCTGCTTATATTCTCCTGCCATTTGACTTTTACAAATCTTTCAAACTTTAATCTTTCTTCAGGCTGTGTACACTACAGCAATTACAATTTTATAATAAATTGGCCAGCAGGTGGAGTCAGCGCTCCATTTCAATAATGCCTTCAATACTTTTAGCCTTTCTCCTGTCTAAATATACATCCTAGAATAGCATACAGCATGATATTACTGCTGTTACATGTCACACTCCCGCAACTCAGCACTTTGTTAAGAATATGCAACACAGCCTATGTTTACACAGGCAGTATAAAAAAGCAACTATGTAATATCTACACTTACCAGACCAGGTATGAAGGTCCCTAAATCTACCAACTAGTCAGGCCATCTGACCCAAAACATGTATTAAGTCAGGCTAAGGCACTCCACCACAGGGTTCTACATTCTGTCCTGCATTTGCTGACCTGTTAGACCGATACTAACTAGTCTATATCCTGATTTCTACCTACTACTCAGACTATCTCACCAAAACATTACATTCAGTCAGGTTCAGGCACTACACCACAGGGTCCTACATTCTGTCCTACATTTCCTGACCTGTTAGACGGACACTCAACAATCTCCATCCTGATTTCTACCTTCTACTCAAACCATCTGTTGTCCTACCTGTCCTACCTGTCCTACTTGTCATACCCTTTGGACCCTTCAGTAACTGCCTGCAGTTTCTAGTTATTATTATTATTATTATTTTTCTGCCCTAAAACTGAATGTACAGCCTAAACTGTAAGAGCTAGACCAACCAAACTTGGTCAGATGATGTCAATTCCTACCCACTACTCAGGTTGTCCTACCCAGTCCTGCCAGCCAGATGGGGGCGCCTTAGCGCCCCCCAACACGTTTCGGTCGATATCTCCTGTCCTGTTAGACCTACAATCGAAATTCTTTGTTCTACATATACAGACAGCAAAGCCCTACCAACTTGCCATTTGGACTATGAAGCTCCGCCTACTTAGATTTTTTGCTAATTTGCATAATTTGCCAATCCTACTTTTTCCTTAAAGTCCTGGCTTGTCCTACCAAATCAGACAAATGAGGTGTCAGACGAATCAGAATTCTCTGCTGATCAAGAATTATCCACAAAATTCAGACATTTTTATATCCTACGGCCATTAGCCACGCCCAAACAATGTCCAAATTTGGCCCGTTTTGGTCTGACGGCTATAACTTGGCCGTGCCTTGGCCTACCTTGACCAAATTTGAAATGCTACCTCCCTACACCATTCTGGGGACACGGTCCGAGGCGGGCCGCATTTCGTCAATAGGGGGCGCTACAACTAAAAACTGGCAATATCTCCTGACTGCCTTTGCCAATCTAACTGAAATTTGGTAGATATGTACTAGGAAGCAGCCTGTGGTCAGTCACCTACAATGGCAGTAATTATTCCTTAAAGAGTGGCCGCCATCAGCCAATCAAAATCAAGCAGGCATTTCACAGGCTTCTCAATGACCAATCTAAATCAAATTTGGGTGATACATTTGTGCTCTGACCCTCTGCCTAAACTGTAAAGGACACCTCACTCGGCCAGATGGGGGCGCAACAGTGACAACTTTTGCATTTCTGCCTATTTCTCGAGAACGGTGAAGCCTACAATCGACATTTCTTGCCAGGTCAATTCAGTACGACATGCCAAATCAAACAACATGTAGAACTTGCTTCTGCATCTTTGCGTTTTTGCATAATTCATATTGGTCTGAAAACAAGACATTTCGTTAACCTCCTAGGATTTTCACCAAACCTACACAAATCTGGTATCATTTAAATCAGGAGACAGTCATAATAAATAATTCATAAAAAAAATCATAAACTTTCCATGAGGTATAGTCACCAGCCACACACAAACCATACAGGTGCCATGCCCAATTCAATCAGACAGCTATATCTCAGGCCTGCCTCAGCCAATCATCACCAAACTTTAATATATCCTGTAGAATAGTAGTCCGGAAGGGCCCTCCAAATTTGGTGCCGATCGGTCAAACGGGGGCGCTACAACAACATAACATGTCTGTATAAACCTTGAAAATCAGTTCAACTTACATTTATCTCATTTCTGTTCTAGTGACATGTTACTGGTTAAAATATTTTGTACTGCCAGTTCTGTGAGTCATGCCAAATCAAGACATATGCAATGCCCAATGATAGTCATTTTCATTCCCTTGTGATGTTTAAAAACTTAATAAATAACATATTACTGTAACTTCTACAATGTTCAGCCCAAGTAGGTCATTCTGGTAGTACATCAATCAGGACATTGCCATTATGGATAATTCATAAAAATATCTTAACCTGTACGCTATGGCCACCAGCTACAACAAACCTGCACCATATCCATGCTCATTTCAATCAACCATCTAAAGCTCAGCTGTGCTTCAGCCAATCCTCATCAAATTTGACGGCCTAATGTAGTAAGGGACCTCAGACAGACCCTCCAATTTTGGTTCCAATCGGTCAAATGGGGGCGCTACAGCCACTGTCCATATATTTCTAAGACCCACCTTAGCAAATTCAGCTGAAATGTCCTTATTTCTCATAAAACCTTGAAAGAATTGTTACCTTTCCCTTCACCTGAGTCCATATTTCTTATTCACTTTCATTTTTCACCGATTTGCCTCATAGAACATTATCAGACTTAATTTACACATAAGAAGGCCTGAAAGTATTGAATACAATTTCTAAAATGGAGCGCTGACTCCACCTGCTGGCCACACTGTTTCCATGCCCATTTCATTAAAATAGCTATATCTCTGGCATGCTTCATCCAATCCTCACAAAATTTGACGCACATCTGTGTTACTAGACTTCAGAAAGACCTTCCAAGTTTGGTGGCAATCGGTCAAACGGGGGCACTACAGCCACTGTCCTAATATGTCTAAGACCAACCTTGGTTAATGCAGCTGAAATCTGCTTATCGTTTATTTAAAAATTAAAAAATTAATCACCTTTCCCTTCATCTAAGTCCATATTTTTAATCTGCTTATATTTTCCTGCCATTTGACTTTTACAAATCTTTCAAACTTCAATCTTTCTTCAGGCTGTGTACACTGCAGCAATTACAATTTTATAATAAATTGGCCAGCAGGTGGAGTCAGCGCTCCATTTCAATAATGCCTTCAATACTTTTAGCCTTTCTCCTGTCTAAATGTATAACCTAGAATATGATACAGCATGATATTACTGCTGTTACATGTCACAATACGCAACTCAGCACTTTGTTAAGAATATGCAACACAGCCTATGTTTACACAGGCAGTATAAAAAAGAAAACTCTGTAATATCTAGACTTACCAGACCAGGTATGAAGGTCCCTAAATCTACCAACTAGTCAGGCCATCTGACCCAAACCATGCATTCAGTCAGGCTAAGGCACTCCACCACAGGGTTCTACATTCTGTCCTACATTTGCTGACCTGTTAGACCGATACTAACTAATCTATATCCTGATTTCTACCTACTACTGAGACCATCTGACCAAAACAATGCATTCAGTCAGGTTCAGGCACTACACCACAGGGTTCTACATTCTGTCCTACATTTCCTGACCTGTTAGACCGACACTCAACAATCTACATCATGATTTCTACCTTCTACTCAAACCATCTGACCTAAACAAGTTCTGTTCTGTCTGACATCTGCTGACCTGTAGTTCTGTCTGACTTTTTAGTATCCTCCTCTACGGTTTGCCCTACATCTCCTGTCACATTAGAGCTACGCTAAATCTCCATCCTGTTATGGCAGTCTAATTGTTGCCCGGTCAATTAAGTACGACATGCCAAATCAAACAACATGTAGAACTTGCTTCTGCATCTTTGCGTTTTTGCATAATTCATATTGGTCTGAAAACAAGACATTTCGTTAACCTCCTAGGATTTTCACCAAACCTACACAAATCTGGTATCATTTAAATCAGGAGACAGTCATAATAAATAATTCATAAAAAAATCATAAACTTTCCATGAGGTATAGTCACCAGCCACACACAAACCATACAGGTGCCATGCCCAATTCAATCAGACAGCTATATCTCAGGCCTGCCTCAGCCAATCATCACCAAACTTTAATATATCCTGTAGAATAGTAGTCCGGAAGGGCCCTCCAAATTTGGTGCCGATCGGTCAAACGGGGGCGCTACAACAATATAACATGTCTGTATAAACCTTGAAAATCAGTTCAACTTACATTTATCTCATTTCTGTTCTAGTGACATATTACTGGTTAAAATATTTTGTACTGCCAGTTCTGTGAGTCATGCCAAATCAAGACATATGCAATGCCCAATGATAGTCATTTTCATTCCCTTGTGATGTTTAATAACTTAATAAATAACATATTACTGTAACTTCTACAATATCCAGCCCAAGTAGGTCATTCTGGTAGTACATCAATCAGGACATTGCCCTTATGGATAATTCATAAAAATATCTTGACCTGTATGCTATGGCCACCAGCTACAACAAACCTGCACCATATCCATGCTCATTTCAATCAACCATCTGAATCTCAGCCGTGCTTCAGCCAATCCTCATCAAATTTGACGGCCTAATGTAGTAAGGGACCTCAGACAGACCCTCCAATATTGGTGCCAATCGGTCAAACAGGGGCGCTACAGCCACTGTCCATATATGTCTAAGACCCACCTTAGCAAATTCAGCTGAAATGTCCTTATTTCTCATAAAACCTTGAAAGAATTGTTACCTTTCCCTTCACCTGAGTCCATATTTTTTATTCACTTTCATTTTTCACCAATTTGCCTCATAGAACATTATCAGACTTAATTTACACATAAGAAGGCCTGAAAGTATTGAATACAATTTCTAAAATGGAGCGCTGACTCCACCTGCTGGCCACACTGTTTCCATGCCCATTTTATTAAAATAGCTATATCTCTGGCATGCTTCATCCAATCCTCACAAAATTTGACGCACATCTGTGTTACTAGACTTCAGAAAGACCTTCCAAGTTTGGTGGCAATCGGTCAAACGGGGGCACTACAGCCACTGTCCTAATATGTCTAAGACCAACCTTGGTTAATGCAGCTGAAATCTGCTTATCGTTTATTTAAAAATTAAAAAATTAATCACCTTTCCCTTCATCTAAGTCCATATTTTTAATCTGCTTATATTTTCCTGCCATTTGACTTTTACAAATCTTTCAAACTTCAATCTTTCTTCAGGCTGTGTACACTGCAGCAATTACAATTTTATAATAAATTGGCCAGCAGGTGGAGTCAGCGCTCCATTTCAATAATGCCTTCAATACTTTTAGCCTTTCTCCTGTCTAAATGTATAACCTAGAATATGATACAGCATGATATTACTGCTGTTACATGTCACAATACGCAACTCAGCACTTTGTTAAGAATATGCAACACAGCCTATGTTTACACAGGCAGTATAAAAAAGAAAACTCTGTAATATCTAGACTTACCAGACCAGGTATGAAGGTCCCTAAATCTACCAACTAGTCAGGCCATCTGACCCAAACCATGCATTCAGTCAGGCTAAGGCACTCCACCACAGGGTTCTACATTCTGTCCTACATTTGCTGACCTGTTAGACCGATACTAACTAATCTATATCCTGATTTCTACCTACTACTGAGACCATCTGACCAAAACAATGCATTCAGTCAGGTTCAGGCACTACACCACAGGGTTCTACATTCTGTCCTACATTTCCTGACCTGTTAGACCGACACTCAACAATCTACATCATGATTTCTACCTTCTACTCAAACCATCTGACCTAAACAAGTTCTGTTCTGTCTGACATCTGCTGACCTGTAGTTCTGTCTGACTTTTTAGTATCCTCCTCTACGGTTTGCCCTACATCTCCTGTCACATTAGAGCTACGCTAAATCTCCATCCTGTTATGGCAGTCTAATTGTTGCCCGGTCAATTAAGTACGACATGCCAAATCAAACAACATGTAGAACTTGCTTCTGCATCTTTGCGTTTTTGCATAATTCATATTGGTCTGAAAACAAGACATTTCGTTAACCTCCTAGGATTTTCACCAAACCTACACAAATCTGGTATCATTTAAATCAGGAGACAGTCATAATAAATAATTCATAAAAAAATCATAAACTTTCCATGAGGTATAGTCACCAGCCACACACAAACCATACAGGTGCCATGCCCAATTCAATCAGACAGCTATATCTCAGGCCTGCCTCAGCCAATCATCACCAAACTTTAATATATCCTGTAGAATAGTAGTCCGGAAGGGCCCTCCAAATTTGGTGCCGATCGGTCAAACGGGGGCGCTACAACAACATAACATGTCTGTATAAACCTTGAAAATCAGTTCAACTTACATTTATCTCATTTCTGTTCTAGTGACATGTTACTGGTTAAAATATTTTGTACTGCCAGTTCTGTGAGTCATGCCAAATCAAGACATATGCAATGCCCAATGATAGTCATTTTCATTCCCTTGTGATGTTTAAAAACTTAATAAATAACATATTACTGTAACTTCTACAATGTTCAGCCCAAGTAGGTCATTCTGGTAGTACATCAATCAGGACATTGCCATTATGGATAATTCATAAAAATATCTTAACCTGTACGCTATGGCCACCAGCTACAACAAACCTGCACCATATCCATGCTCATTTCAATCAACCATCTAAAGCTCAGCTGTGCTTCAGCCAATCCTCATCAAATTTGACGGCCTAATGTAGTAAGGGACCTCAGACAGACCCTCCAATTTTGGTTCCAATCGGTCAAATGGGGGCGCTACAGCCACTGTCCATATATTTCTAAGACCCACCTTAGCAAATTCAGCTGAAATGTCCTTATTTCTCATAAAACCTTGAAAGAATTGTTACCTTTCCCTTCACCTGAGTCCATATTTCTTATTCACTTTCATTTTTCACCGATTTGCCTCATAGAACATTATCAGACTTAATTTACACATAAGAAGGCCTGAAAGTATTGAATACAATTTCTAAAATGGAGCGCTGACTCCACCTGCTGGCCACACTGTTTCCATGCCCATTTCATTAAAATAGCTATATCTCTGGCATGCTTCATCCAATCCTCACAAAATTTGACGCACATCTGTGTTACTAGACTTCAGAAAGACCTTCCAAGTTTGGTGGCAATCGGTCAAACGGGGGCACTACAGCCACTGTCCTAATATGTCTAAGACCAACCTTGGTTAATGCAGCTGAAATCTGCTTATCGTTTATTTAAAAATTAAAAAATTAATCACCTTTCCCTTCATCTAAGTCCATATTTTTAATCTGCTTATATTTTCCTGCCATTTGACTTTTACAAATCTTTCAAACTTCAATCTTTCTTCAGGCTGTGTACACTGCAGCAATTACAATTTTATAATAAATTGGCCAGCAGGTGGAGTCAGCGCTCCATTTCAATAATGCCTTCAATACTTTTAGCCTTTCTCCTGTCTAAATGTATAACCTAGAATATGATACAGCATGATATTACTGCTGTTACATGTCACAATACGCAACTCAGCACTTTGTTAAGAATATGCAACACAGCCTATGTTTACACAGGCAGTATAAAAAAGAAAACTCTGTAATATCTAGACTTACCAGACCAGGTATGAAGGTCCCTAAATCTACCAACTAGTCAGGCCATCTGACCCAAACCATGCATTCAGTCAGGCTAAGGCACTCCACCACAGGGTTCTACATTCTGTCCTACATTTGCTGACCTGTTAGACCGATACTAACTAATCTATATCCTGATTTCTACCTACTACTGAGACCATCTGACCAAAACAATGCATTCAGTCAGGTTCAGGCACTACACCACAGGGTTCTACATTCTGTCCTACATTTCCTGACCTGTTAGACCGACACTCAACAATCTACATCATGATTTCTACCTTCTACTCAAACCATCTGACCTAAACAAGTTCTGTTCTGTCTGACATCTGCTGACCTGTAGTTCTGTCTGACTTTTTAGTATCCTCCTCTACGGTTTGCCCTACATCTCCTGTCACATTAGAGCTACGCTAAATCTCCATCCTGTTATGGCAGTCTAATTGTTGCCCGGTCAATTAAGTACGACATGCCAAATCAAACAACATGTAGAACTTGCTTCTGCATCTTTGCGTTTTTGCATAATTCATATTGGTCTGAAAACAAGACATTTCGTTAACCTCCTAGGATTTTCACCAAACCTACACAAATCTGGTATCATTTAAATCAGGAGACAGTCATAATAAATAATTCATAAAAAAATCATAAACTTTCCATGAGGTATAGTCACCAGCCACACACAAACCATACAGGTGCCATGCCCAATTCAATCAGACAGCTATATCTCAGGCCTGCCTCAGCCAATCATCACCAAACTTTAATATATCCTGTAGAATAGTAGTCCGGAAGGGCCCTCCAAATTTGGTGCCGATCGGTCAAACGGGGGCGCTACAACAATATAACATGTCTGTATAAACCTTGAAAATCAGTTCAACTTACATTTATCTCATTTCTGTTCTAGTGACATATTACTGGTTAAAATATTTTGTACTGCCAGTTCTGTGAGTCATGCCAAATCAAGACATATGCAATGCCCAATGATAGTCATTTTCATTCCCTTGTGATGTTTAATAACTTAATAAATAACATATTACTGTAACTTCTACAATATCCAGCCCAAGTAGGTCATTCTGGTAGTACATCAATCAGGACATTGCCCTTATGGATAATTCATAAAAATATCTTGACCTGTATGCTATGGCCACCAGCTACAACAAACCTGCACCATATCCATGCTCATTTCAATCAACCATCTGAATCTCAGCCGTGCTTCAGCCAATCCTCATCAAATTTGACGGCCTAATGTAGTAAGGGACCTCAGACAGACCCTCCAATATTGGTGCCAATCGGTCAAACAGGGGCGCTACAGCCACTGTCCATATATGTCTAAGACCCACCTTAGCAAATTCAGCTGAAATGTCCTTATTTCTCATAAAACCTTGAAAGAATTGTTACCTTTCCCTTCACCTGAGTCCATATTTTTTATTCACTTTCATTTTTCACCAATTTGCCTCATAGAACATTATCAGACTTAATTTACACATAAGAAGGCCTGAAAGTATTGAATACAATTTCTAAAATGGAGCGCTGACTCCACCTGCTGGCCACACTGTTTCCATGCCTATTTCATTCAAATAGCTATATCTCTGGCATGCTTCATCCAATCCTCACAAAATTTGATGCACGGCTGTGTTACTAGACTGCCTCAGCCAAGCTGCAAAAGACCTTCCAAGTTTGGTGGCAATCAGTCAAACGGGGGCACTACAGCCACTGTCATAATATGTCTAAGACCAACCTTGGTTAATGCAGCTGAAATCTGCTTATTGTTTATTTAAAAATTAAAATATTAATCACCTTAACCTTCATCTAAGTCCATATTTTTAATCTGCTTATATTCTCCTGCCATTTGACTTTTACAAATCTTTCAAACTTTAATCTTTCTTCAGGCTGTGTACACTACAGCAATTACAATTTTATAATAAATTGGCCAGCAGGTGGAGTCAGCGCTCCATTTCAATAATGCCTTCAATACTTTTAGCCTTTCTCCTGTCTAAATATACATCCTAGAATAGCATACAGCATGATATTACTGCTGTTACATGTCACACTCCCGCAACTCAGCACTTTGTTAAGAATATGCAACACAGCCTATGTTTACACAGGCAGTATAAAAAAGCAACTATGTAATATCTACACTTACCAGACCAGGTATGAAGGTCCCTAAATCTACCAACTAGTCAGGCCATCTGACCCAAAACATGTATTAAGTCAGGCTAAGGCACTCCACCACAGGGTTCTACATTCTGTCCTGCATTTGCTGACCTGTTAGACCGATACTAACTAGTCTATATCCTGATTTCTACCTACTACTCAGACTATCTCACCAAAACATTACATTCAGTCAGGTTCAGGCACTACACCACAGGGTCCTACATTCTGTCCTACATTTCCTGACCTGTTAGACGGACACTCAACAATCTCCATCCTGATTTCTACCTTCTACTCAAACCATCTGTTGTCCTACCTGTCCTACCTGTCCTACTTGTCATACCCTTTGGACCCTTCAGTAACTGCCTGCAGTTTCTAGTTATTATTATTATTTTTTTCCTGCCGTAAAACTGAATGTACAGCCTAAACCGTAAGAGCTAGACCAACCAAACTTGGTAAGATGATGTCAATTCTTACCCGCTACTCAGATTCTCTGACCCAGTCTTGTCAGCCAGATGGGGGCGCTCTAGCGCCCCCCAACGCGTTTCAGTCCATATCTCCTGTCCTATTAGTCCTACAATTGAAATTCTTTTTTCTGCTGATACAGACAGCCATTCCCTACCAACTTGCCATTTGGACTATGAAGCTCCGCCTACTTAGATTTTTTGCTAATTTGCATAATTTGCAAATCCTACTTTTCCCTTCAAGTCCTAGCTTGTTCTACCAAATCAGACAAATGAGGTGTCAAACGAATCAGAACTCTGAGCTGATCAAGAATCATCAACAAAATTCCGACATTTTTATATCCTACGGCCATTAGCCACGCCCAAACAATGGCCAAATTTCGCCCATTTTGGTCTGACGGCTATAACTTGGCAATTCCTTGGCCTACCTTGACCAAATTTGAAATCCTACCTCGCAACACCATCCTGGGGACACGGTCCAAGGCGGGCCGCATTTCGTCAATAGGGGGCGCTACAACTAAAAACTGGCAGTATCTCCTGACTGCCTTGGCCAATCTAACTGAAATTTGGCAGATATTTACTAGGACGCAGCCTGTGGTCAGTCACATACAATGGCAGTAATTCGTCCTTAAAGAGTGGCCGCCATCATCCAATCAATATCAAGCAGCCATTTGACAGGCTTATCAATGACCAATCTAAATCAAATTTGGGTGATACATTTGTGCTCTCACCCTCTGCCTACCCTGTAAAGGACACCTCACTTGGCCAGATGGGGGCGCTACAGTGACAACTTTTGCGTTTCTGCCTATTTCTCGAGAATGGTGAAGCCTACAATCAACATTTACTGCCAGGTCAATTCAGTACGACATGCCAAATCAAACAACATGTAGAACTTGCTTCTGCACCTTAGCATTTTTGCATAATTCATATTGGTCTGAAAACAAGACATTTCGTTAGCCTCCTAGGATTTTCACCAAACCTACACAAATCTGGTATCATTTAAATCAGGAGACAGTAATAATAAATAAATATTAAAAAAAACGTAAACTTTCCATGAGGTTCGGCCACCAGCCACACCCAAACCATACAGGTGCCATGGCCATTTCAGTCAGACAGCTATATCTCAGGCATGCCTCAGCCAATCATCACCAAACTTTAATATGTTGTGTAGGATACTACTCCGGAAGGCCCCTCCAAATTTGGTGCCAATCAGTCAAACGGGGGCGCTACAGCAATATAACATGTCTGTATAAACCTGAAAAATCAATTCAACTTACATTTATCTCATTTTTGATCAATTGACATATTACTGGTTAAAATCATTTGTGCTGCAATTTCTTTGTGTCATGTCAAATCAAGATATATGCAATGCTCAATGATAGTCATTTGCATTGACTTGTGATGTTTAAAAACCTAATAAATGACATACTACTGTAACTTCTACAATGTCCAGCCCAAGTAGCTCATTCTGGTAGTAGATCAATCAGCACACTGCCCTTATGTATGATTCATAAAAATATCTTGACCTACCTGTATGCTATGGCCACCAGCTACACCCAACCTGCACCATTTCCATGTTCATTTCAATCAACCATCTAAATCTCAGCCGTGCTTCAACCAATCCTCACTAAATTTGACCGCTTAATATAGCACTGCACCCCAGAGAGACCCTCCAACTTTAGTGCCAAACGGTCAAATGGGGGCACTACAGCCACTGTCCATATATTTCTAAGACCCACCTTAGCAACTTCAGCTGAAATGTACTTATTTCTCATCAAACATTAAATCTGTTGTTCCCATTCCCTTTACCTAGGTCCATATTTTAAATTTCCTTTCATTTTCCACCGATTTGCCTCATAGAACATTATCAGAATTCATTTACACATGAGAAGGCCTAAAAGTATTAAATAGCCTTTCTAAAATGGAGCGTTGACTCCACCTGCTGGCCACACCATTTCCATTTCCATTTCATTCAAACAGCTAAATCTCAGGCATGCTTCACGCAATCCTCACAAAATTTGACTCACTCCTGCAGCACTGGACTACACACAGACCTTCTAAGTTTGGTGGTGATCAGTCAAACGGGGGCACTACAGCCAATGTTTTATTATGTCTAAGAGCCACCTTAGCAGATTCAGCTGAAATGTCCTTTTTTCTCATAAAACCTTCAAAGAATTGTTACCTTTCCCTTCACCTTAGTCCATATTTTTAATTTCCTTTCATTTTTCACCAATTTGCCTCATACAACATTATGAGACTTCATTTACACATGAGAAGGCCTGAAATTATTAAATAGTATTTCTAAAATGGAGTGCTGACTCAACCTGCTGGCCAAACCATTTCCATGCCCATTTCAATCAAACAGTTATATCTCTGGCATGCTTCATCCAATCCTCTCAAAAATTGACCGACTGATTTATCTCTGGCCCACAGACAGACCCTCCACCTTTTGTGCTGATTGGTCAAAGGGGGGGCGCTACAGCTACTCTCTAAATATGTCTAAGACCAACTTTGGCTAATGCAGCTGAAATTACCTTATTTCTCATCAAATATTTAAAGATTAATCACCATTACCTTGATCTCAGTTAATATTTTTAAATTGCTTTAATTTTCCTGCCATTAGACTTTTAGAAATGTATCAAACTTCAGTGATACTTCAGGCTCTGTACATTGCAGCAATTGCAATTTCTTTGAACAGCTAGTCACCACATTTCCCTTCTGTTTCTCATCTACCGATTTCCATTTATTGTACCTTAATCAACATTTCTACAGTAATGTTCAAATGTCAGGTATCATCTTATAGTAGCATTTCCTACTTTCTGACCATTTAAATGCATTGGCCATCAGTTACAGTTTGTACTTCATTTACAATTTAGCCACTGTCATAATATTTCTAAGACCAACCTTGGTTAATGCAACTGAAATTAGCTTATTTCTCATCAAATATTGAAATATTAATCACCATTGCCTTCACCTCAGTCAATATTAATAAATTGGTTTCATTATCCTGCCATTTGACTTTTAGAAATGTATCAAAGTTCAGTGATGTACACTGCAGCAATTTCAATTTTTTCCAACAGCTAGTCACCACATTTCCCTTCTGTTTCTTATCTACCATTTTCATACTTTCTGACTATTTCAATGTATTGGCCATCAGTTACAGTCTGCACTTTATTTCCAATTTAGCCACTGTCCTAATATGTCAAAGACCATCCTTGGTTAATGCAGCTGACATCTCATTGTTTATTTAAGCATTTAAATATTAATCACCTTTCCCTTCATCTAAGTCCATATTTTTAATTATTATTATTTTTCGCGCCCTAAAACTGAATGCACAGCCTAAACCGTAAGTGCTAGGCCAACCAAACTTGGTAATATGATGTCAATTCCTACCCGCTACTCAGATTCTCTGACCCAGGCCTGTCAGCCAGATGGGGGCGCTCTAGCGCCCCCCAACGCGTTTCAGTCCATAGCTCCTGTCCTATTAGTCCTATAATTGAAATTATTTTTTCTGCTGATACAGACAGCTTTGCTCTACCAACTGGCTATTTGGACTATGAAGCTCCGCCTACTTAGATTTTTTGCTAATTTGCATAATTTGTGAAACTGACTTCTGCCTTCAAGTCCTACAATATTGGACCAAATCAGACAAATGAGGTGTCAAACCGATCAGTCCACTTAGCTGATCAAAATAGATTCAAGAAAGTCTGACATTTGTCTATTTTATGGCCACTAGCCATGCCCAAATCCCACCTAAATTTGGCCTATTTCAGTCTGAATGCTATAACTTCTCCATACCTTAGCGTACCTGAACCAAACTTACAATCCAACCTCCCTGCTCTATTATGGGGTCAACATACAATGCGGCCCACATTTCGTCAATAGGGGGCGCTACAACTAATAACTGCCAATATTTCCTGACTGCCTTAACCAATCTAATTGAAATTTGGCAGATATGTACTATGTACAAGCCTGAGGTCAGAGAAGTAAAATGGCAGTCATTAGTTGTAAAATCCTGGCCACCATTAGCCAATCAAAATCAAGCAGCCATTTGACCAGCTAAACAATGAGCAATCCAAATCAAATTTGGCTTATACATTTGTATTCTGACCCTGAGCCCACCCTGTAAAGGACATGTCAGTCTGCCATATGGGGGCTACAGCACATTTCTGCCTATTTCTCCTGGACTGTTAATTATAAAATTGACAATTGTTGCTTAAGCTATCCACTAGCTCATGACAAATTTAATGGTATAAAGAACTTCATCATATCTCTTGCCATTTTTGCCTATTTTGTAAAAGTCTTTAAACAGTACTTTTTCTTATCCTCCTAGGATTTTCACCAAACCTACACAAATCTGGTATCATTTAAATCAGGAGACAGTCCCTATATAAAATTATTAAAAAAATCATAAACTTTCCATGAGGTATGGCCACCAGCCACACCCAAACCATAGTGGTGCCACACCCATTTCAATCAGACAGCTATATCTCAGGCCTGCCTCAACCAATCATCATCAAACTTAAGCATATAATGTAGGATATTACTGGAGAAGGGCCCTCCAAATTTGGTGCCGATCAGTCAAACGGGGGTGCTACAGCAATATAACATCACTGTATAAACTGCAAAATCAGCTCAACTTACATTTATCTCATTTTTGATTCAGTGACATATTACTGGTTAAAATCTTTTGCCCTGCAAGTTCTGTGAGTCATGTCAAATCAAGAAATATGCAATGTCCCATGATAGTCATTTGCATTCCCTTGTCATATTTAAAAACTTAATTAATAACATATTACTGTAACTACTGCAATGTCCAGCCTAAGTAGGTCAATCTGGTAGTAGAAAAATCAGGACACTGCCCATATGTATAATTTATAAAGATAACTTCACTTGCCTGTACAGTATAGCCACCAGCCACACTGAACCTACAGCATTTCCATGATCATTTCAATGAAACAGCTAAATCAGAGGCATACTTCATCTGATAATCACCAAATTTGACCCACTAATGTAGCACTGCACCTCAGACAGACCCTGCAAATTTGGTGCCGATCGGTCAAATGGGGGCGTGACAGCCACTGTCCATATATGTGTAAGACCCACCTTAGCAGATTCAGCTGAAATGTCCTTATTCCTCATGAAATCTTCAAATAGTTGTTACCTTTCCCTTCAGCTGAGTCCATATTTTTAATTTCCTTTAATTTTTCACCAATTTGCCTTATACAACATTATCAGACTTCATTTACAAATGAGAAGGTCAGAAAGCATTTAATATCTTTTCTAAAATGGAGCGCTGACTCCACCTGCTGGCCACAACATTTCCATTCCCATTTCATTCAAACAGCTCAATCTCAGGCATGCTTCATCCGATCCTTCCAAAATTTGATTCACTTCTGTAAGTCTGGACTACAGACAGATCTTCCAAGTTTGGTGGCGATCAGTCAATCTGGAGCAGTACAGCCACTGTCCTAGTATGTCTAATACCTACCTTGGGTAATTCAGCTGAAATATCCTTCATAATAGTTTCAAGTAATTATCTTTCCCTTCACCTCAGTCCATATTTTTAAGCTCTTTTCATTTTTATGCTGTTTGATTTATAGAAAATTATCAGATTTTATTTAAAAGCCAGGCAGTATATATTGCAGATTTTTCACTTTTTTGTATTAAATTGGCCAGTAGGTGGAGATGGTGCTCTATTTATATTGCAGTTTTTTGGATTTTTTTTATACATTAGCCAGCAGGTGTAGTTCGTCCTGTATTTCATTAATAGCATTAAATTCTTTCAGGGCTTCTTATGTCTAGAAGAATACTTTACAAATGCAGTAAGCCACTGTTGTTTTTTTTAATATACAAGACAGCATGTGTTCACTGAGGTACTATAAAGTAAGCTTAACTTGTATGATCTAGACTTAAAATATTAGGTATGCAGGTGCCTATTTCTACCGTCTACTTAGACCATCTGACACAAAAAACAAATTCTTTTGGGCTGAGGCACTTCAGCAAATGGTTATATATTATATCTTATATTGTTGTACTATGGCTGCTTCTGCTAATGGCAGTAGTCAAACTGCCACACCAGGGACTGCATGCTACCAATTATCAAATGTAGCGCTAACTCCACCTGCTGGCCTCACTATTTCCATACCGAATTCATTAAGTCTGCTAAACCTCATTCATACTTCATCGAAATCTCACAAAATTTGACTCACTTCTGTAGCACTGGACTATGAATAGACCATCTAACTTTGGTGACATTCGGTTAAATGGGGGCGCTTCTGCCACTGTCAAAATATATTAATAGTTAATGCAGCTGAAATTTATTTTTCATCAAACCTTCAAAGATTATTGACATTTTCATTTCATTTCACTTTTAGAAATGTATCAAAGTTCAGAGATACTTCAGGCTGTGTACAGTGCAACAATTGCAATTTCTTCCAACAGCTAGTCACCACATGTCCCTTCTGTTTCTCATCTACCTTTTTCCCTTTATCGTACCTTGATAAACATTTCCAAGGTAATGTTTAAATGTTAGATATCATCTCATAGTAGCATTTCATATTTTCTGCCAATTTAAATGCATTGCTCATCAATTACAGTCTGTACTTCATTTCAAATAATTGGTGAACTTCTAATTTTATGCCATTCACTTCTTTCCTCTTCATTGCTTCTTTCCATTAGCTTTGGACCCGATTGTCACTGCTTGCAGTTATCTTTATTATTATTTTTTTCCTGCCCTAAAACTGAATGTACAGCCTAAACCGTAAGAGCTAGACCAACCAAACTTGGTAAGATGATGTCAATTCCTACCCGCTACTCAGATTCTCTGACCCAGTCCTGTCAGCCAGATGGGGGCGCCTTAGCGCCCCCCAACACGTTTCGGTCGATATCTCCTGTCCTGTTAGTCCTACAATCGAAATTCTTTGTTCTACATATACAGACAGCAAAGCCCTACCAACTTGCCATTTGGACTATGAAGCTCCGCCTACTTAGATTTTTTGCTAATTTGCATAATTTGCAAATCCTACTTTTCCCTTCAAGTCCTAGCTTGTTCTACCAAATCAGACAAATGAGGTGTCAAACGAATCAGAACTCGGAGGTGATCAAGAATCATCAACAAAATTCAGATATTTTTATATCCTACGGTCATTAGCCACGCCCAAACAATGGCCAAATTTCGCCCATTTTGGTCTGATGGCTATAACTTGGCTATTCCTTGGCCTACCTTGACCAAATTTGAAATGCTACCTCGCAACACCATCCTGGGGACACGGTCCAAGGCGGGCCGCATTTCGTCAATAGGGGGCGCTACAACTAAAAACTGGCAGTATCTCCTGACTGCCTTGGCCAATCTAACTGAAATTTGGCAGATATGTATAGGACGCAGCCTGTGGTCAGTCACATACAATGGCAGTAATTTGTCCTTAAAGAGTGGCCGCCATCATCCAATCAAAATCAAGCAGCCATTTGACAGGCTTATCAATGACCAATCTAAATCAAATTTGGGTGATACATTTGTGCTCTCACCCTCTGCCTACCCTGTAAAGGACACCTCACTCGGCCAGATGGGGGCGCTACAGTGACAACTTTTGCGTTTCTGCCTATTTCTCGAGAATGGTGAAGCCTACAATCAACATTTACTGCCAGGTCAATTCAGTACGACATGCCAAATCAAACAACATGTAGAACTTGCTTCTGCACCTTAGCATTTTTGCATAATTCATATTGGTCTGAAAACAAGACATTTCGTTAGCCTCCTAGGATTTTCACCAAACCTACACAAATCTGGTATCATTTAAATCAGGAGACAGTCCTTATAAATAATTATCCAAAAAAACCTAAACTTTCAATGAGGATCGGCCACCAGCCACACTCAAACCATATAGGTGCCATGGCCAATTCAATCAGACAGCTATATCTTAGGCGTGCCTCAACCAATCATCACCAAACTTAAATATATAATGTAGGACATTACTCGGAAAGGGTCCTCCAAATTTTGTGCCGATCGGTCAAACGGGGGCGCTACAGCAATATAACATGTCTGTATAAACCTGGAAAATCAGTTCAATTTACATTGTTCTTATTTCTGTTCCAGTCACATATTACTGATAAAAATCATTTGTCCTGCAAGTTCTGTGTGTCATTCCAAATCAAGATATATGCAATGCCTAATGATAGTCATTTCCATTCCCTTGTGATATTTAAAAACTTTAAAAATTACATATTGCTATAACTACTACAATATCCAGCTGAAGTACGTCATTCTGGTAGTAGATCAATCAGGAGATGGCCTTTATGTATAATTTATAAAGATATCTTAACCTGCCTGTACATTATGGCCACCAGCCACACTGAACCTACAGCATTTCCATGATCATTTCAATCAAACAGCTAAATCTGAGGCATACTTCGTCTGATCATCACTAAATTTGAGCCACTAATGTACCACTTCACCTCAGACAGACCATACAACTTTGGTGCCGATCGGTCAAATGGGGGCGCTACAGCCACTGTCTATATATTTCTAATACCCACCTTAGCAAATTCAGTTGAAATGATCATATTTCTCATCAATCATTCCAAGAATTGCTCCCTTTCCCTTCAACTAGCTACATCTTTTTAATTTATGTTCTTTTTTCACCTATTTGCCTCATAGAACATTATCAGAATTCATTTACACAAGAGAAGGCCTAAGAGTATTAAATAGCATTTCTAAAATGGAGCGTTGACTCCACCTGCTGGCCACACCATTTCCATTTCCATTTGATTCAAACAGCTAAATCTCAGGCATGCTTCACCCAATCCTCACAAAATTTGACTCACTGCTGCAGCACTGGACTACAGAAAGACCATCTAAGTTTGGTGGTGATCAGTCAAACGGGGGCACTACAGCCAATGTATTATGTCTAAGAGCCACTTTTGCAGATTCAGCTGAATTGTCCTTCTTTCTCATAAAACCTTCAAAGAATTGTTACCTTTCCCTTCACCTTAGTCCATATTTTTAATTTCCTTTCATTTTTTACCAATTTGCCTCATACAACATTATCAGACTTCATTTACACATGAGAAGGCCTGAAAGTATTAAATAGTATTTCTAAAATGGAGCGTTGACTCCACCTGCTGGCCACAACATTTCCATTCCCATTTCATTCAAACAGCTAAATCTCAGGCATGCTTCATCCGATCCTTACAAAACTTGATTCACTTCTGTATGACTGGACTACAGACAGATCTTCCAAGTTTGGTGGCGATCAGTCAATCTGGAGCGGTACAGCCACTGTCCTAGTATGTCTAATACCTACCTTGGCTAATTCAGCTGAAATATCCTTCATAATACTTTCAAGCAATTAACTTTCCCTTCACCTCAGTCCATATTTTTAAGCTCCTTTCATTTTTCTACTATTTGACTTATAGAAAATTATCAGATTTTATTTATAAGCCAGGCAGTATATATTGCAGATTTTTCACTTTTTTGTATTAAATTGGCCAGTAGGTGGAGATGGTGCTCTATTTATATTGCACTTTTTTGGATTTTTTTATAGATTCGCCAGCAGGTGCAGTTCGTCCTCTATTTCATTAATGCCATTAAATTCTTTTAGGGCTTCTTATGTCTAGAAGAATACTTTACAAATGTAGTAAGCCACTGTTGTTTTGAATATACAAGACGGCATGTGTTCACTGAGGTAGTACAAAGTAAGCTTAACTTGTATGATCTAGACTTAAAATATTAGGTATGCAGGTGCCTATTTCTACCGACTACTTAGACCATCTGACACAAACCATACATTGTCTTGGGCTGAGGCACTTCACCAAAGGGTTCTATATTTTATCCTATATTGGTGTACTAAGGCTGCTTCTGCTAATGGCAGTAGTCAAACTGCCACACCAGGGACTGCATGCATACAGCAGGCTAATGTTATTCATTATGGCCATTTACTATATAATGTCATTATATTGTAGTATGTTTTTCCTTAAATGTTGCTCAGGACATTGTAATACTTTTTATATGTATATTTCCTTTACTGCCTGTTTCACCTACCGTAATTGAAATTTATTATGACATTTACATGTGTATTTAACATGCTTAAAAATGTTGACTGTATTAATGATTATAATATTTATTATTACTAATTAGAGACATAATGGAAAACACTATACACATTGTAAAATTGCAATTAAATACATCTGTCTTAGCCAAACATTTCGGTTTGAGTCATTATTTGAGGAGGCTGAAAAAGTACATTGAGACCACAATAGTTGAGCCAGCACAATTGACATAATATTTCGCATATGATGTGCATAGCATTGCTACATAAACAGTGTATAAAGACCACAAAAGTGTGATAGAAGCACTAATATATATATATAATATAAAACTTGCAACATGGCAATATTCTTTTCAATATAAAATTTATTGTAAGTCAACACAGGCATCACAAAGCTGGACCGTTATTTTGACATCAATTTAACCATGGTATCATGACTGTAAATTATGTAACATATTATGTAGTACCGAACTGTTACAACACATCATTAATGTTTTGTTATTGCAGAGTAAAACTGAAAATAACTTAATAAATAATACAAAAAAAATTGTGAGACATCACAGCAATAAATATCCACAAGCAACAGCACATTTTACTGAAAGTACCTTTGCTGTCAGACTATAGTGTGTGGAGATGATTTCTGGTGCATTTCACTTCAGGTATCTGTTTGTAGTTCATACTGTCTGTGTGCAGTCTCTGAGTTCTTTAGAGAACGCTTTGGTTGTCGAAAAAATGGGCGCAGGGAAACTTGATGTGGTGAGTATGGTGTCACTGATATGAAGATAAGGCACTGGAAAAGAGAGTAAAACCAGAAAGCTGCATGTTCATAGTAGCATTTCTTATTTTCTGACTAATTAAATGCATTGGCTATCAGTTACAGTCTATACTTCATTTCCAATTTAGCCACTGTCCTAATATATTTAAGACCAACCTTGGTTAATGCAGCTGACAACTACTTATTGTTCATTTAAACATAAATATTAATCACCTTTCCCTTCATCTAAGCCGATATTTTTAATCTGGTTATATATTACAGCCATTTGACTGTTAGAAATCTATCAAACTTCAATGTTTCTTCACACTGTGTACATTGCAGCAATTGCAATTTCTTTGAACAGCTAATCACCACATTTCCCTTCTGTTTCTCATCTACCATTTTCCATTTATCATACCTTAATCAACATTTCTACGGTAATGTTTAAATGTCAGGTATCATCTTATCATAGTAGCATTTTATAATTTCTGACTATTTAAATGCATTAACCATCAGTTACAATCTATACTTCATTTACAATTTAGCCTCTGTCTTAATATGTCTAAGACCAACCTTGGTTAATGCAGCTGACATCTCCTTATTGTTTATTTAAACATTTATATATTAATCACCTTTCCCTTTATCTAAGTCTATATTTTTTATCTGCTTATATATTACTGCCATTTAACTTTTAGAAATCTGTCAAACTTCAATGTTACTTCAGCCTGTGTACACTGCAGCAATTGCAATATTTCTCCAAACAGCTACTGACCACATTTCCCTTCTGTTTCTCATCTACCGTTTTCCCTTTATCGTACCTTGATAAACATTTCTATGGTAAATTTAAATGTTAGTTATCTTATCATAGTAGCATTTCCTATTTTATGACTACTTAAATGCCGTGCTTATCAATTACAGTATGTACTTCATTTACAATAATTAGTGAACTTCAAATTTTATGACATTCACTTCATTTCTCTTCATTGCTTCTGTCCATTTGCTTTGGACCCGATTGTCACTGCTTGCAGTTATCTTTATTATTAAGGGTCCAAAGGACGAAGTCCTTATGGACCATTATTGTTTTTCTTAGGATTTTTCTCTTTTATTATTATTATTATTATTATTTTTCGCGCCCTAAAACTGAATGCACAGCCTAAACCGTAAGTGCTAGACCAACCAAAATTGGTAATATGATGTCAATTCCTACCCGCTACTCAGATTCTCTGACCCAGGCCTGTCAGCCAGATGGGGGCGCTCTAGCGCCCCCCAACGCGTTTCAATCCATAGCTCCTGTCCTATTAGTCCTATAATTGAAATTATTTTTTCTGCTGATACAGACAGCTTTGCTCTACCAACTTGCTATTTGGACTATGAAGCTCCGCCTACTTAGATTTTTTGCTAATTTGCATAATTTGTGAAACTGACTTCTGCCTTCAAGTCCTACAATATTGGACCAAATCAGACAAATGAGGT
This sequence comes from Paramormyrops kingsleyae, assembly GCF_048594095.1. Classification (NCBI taxonomy): domain Eukaryota; kingdom Metazoa; phylum Chordata; class Actinopteri; order Osteoglossiformes; family Mormyridae; genus Paramormyrops; species Paramormyrops kingsleyae. The sequence goes on from NC_132798.1 coordinate 44,757,115, forward strand.
GTCAAACCGATCAGTCCACTTAGCTGATTAAAATAGATTCAAGAAAGTCTGACATTTGTCTATTTTATGGCCACTACCCATGCCCAAATCCCACCTAAATTTGGCCTATTTCAGTCTGAATGCTATAACTTCTCCATACCTTAGCCTACCTGAACCAAACTTACAATCCAACCTCCCTGCTCTATCATGGGGTCAACATACAATGCGGCCCACATTTCGTCAATAGGGGGCGCTACAACTAATAACTGCCAATATCTCCTGAATGCCTTAACCAATCTAATTGAAATTTGGCAGATATGTACTATGTACAAGCCTGAGGTCAGAGAAGTAAAATGGCAGTCATTAGTTGTAAAATCCTGGCCACCATTAGCCAATCAAAATCAAGCAGCCATTTGACCAGCTAAACAATGAGCAATCCAAACCAAATTTTGGTTATACATTTGTATTGTGACCCTGAGCCCACCCTGTAAAGGACATGTCAATCTGCCATATGGGGGCGCTACAGCACATTTCTGCCTATTTCTCCTGAACTGTTAATTATAAAATTGACAATTGTTGCTTAAGCTATCCACTAGCTCATGACAAATTTAATCGTATAAAGAACTTCATCATATCTCTTGCCATTTTTGCCTATTTTGTAAAAGTCTTAAAACAGTACTTTTTTCTTATCCTCCTAGGATTTTCACCAAACCTACACAAATCTGGTATCATTTAAATCAGGAGACAGTCCCTATATAAAATTATTAAAAAAATCATAAACTTTCCATGAGGTATGGCCACCAGCCACACCCAAACCATAGTGGTGCCACACCCATTTCAATCAGACAGCTATATCTCAGGCCTGCCTCAACCAATCATCATCAAACTTAAATATATAATGTAGGATATTACTGGAGAAGGGCCCTCCAAATTTGGTGCCGATCAGTCAAACGGGGGTGCTACAGCAATATAACATCACTGTATAAACTGCAAAATCAGCTCAACTTACATTTATCTCATTTTTGATCCAGTGACATATTACTGGTTAAAATCTTTTGCCCTGCAAGTTCTGTGAGTCATGTCAAATCAAGAAATATGCAATGTCCCATGATAGTCATTTGCATTCCCTTGTCATATTTAAAAACTTAATAAATAACATATTACTGTAACTACTGCAATGTCCATCCTAAGTAGGTCAATCTGGTAGTATAAAAATCAGGACACTGCCCATATGTATAATTTATAAAGATAACTTCACTTGCCTGTACAGTATAGCCACCAGCCACACTGAACCTACAGCATTTCCATGATCATTTCAATCAAACAGCTAAATCAGAGGAATACTTCATCTGATCATCACCAAATTTGACCCACTAATGTACCACTGCACCTCAGACAGACCGTCCAAATTTGGTGCTGATCGGTCAAATGGGGGCGTGACAGCCACTGTCCATATATGTGTAAGACCCACCTTAGCAGATTCAGCTGAAATGTCCTTATTCCTCATGAAACCTTCAAATAATTGTTACCTTTCCCTTCAGCTGAGTCCATATTTTTAATTTCCTTTCATTTTTCACCAATTTGCCTTATACAACATTATCAGACTTCATTTACAAATGAGAAGGTCAGAAAGCATTTAATATCATTTCTAAAATGGAGCGCTGACTCCACCTGCTGGCCACACCATTTCCATTCCCATTTCATTCAAACAGCTAAATCTCAGGCATGCTTCATCCGATCCTTACAAAATTTGATTCACTACCTTGGGTAATTCAGCTGAAATATCCTTCATAATACTTTCAAGGAATTAACTTTCCCTTCACCTCAGTCCATATTTTTAAGCTCCTTTCATTTTTCTGCTATTTGACTCATAGAAAATTATCAGATTTTATTTATAAGCCAGGCAGTATATATTGCAGATTTTTCGCTTTTTTGTATTAAATTGGCCAGTAGGTGGAGATGGTGCTCTATTTATATTGCAGTTTTTTAGATTTTTTTTTATAGATTAGCCAGCAGGTGTAGTTCGTCCTGTATTTCATTAATGGCATTAAATTCTTTCAGGGCTTCTTATGTCTAGAATACTTTACAAATGCAATAAGCCAGTTGTTTTTTTTAATATACAAGACAGCATGTGTTCACTGAGGTACTATAAAGTAAGCTTAACTTGTATGATCTAGACTTAAAATATTAGGTATGCAGGTGCCTATTTCTACCGTCTACTTAGACCATCTGACACAAAAAACAAATTCTTTTGGGCTGAGGCACTTCAGCAAATGGTTATATATTGTATCTTATATTGTTGTACTAAGGCTGCTTCTGCTAATGGCAGTAGTCAAACTGCCACACCAGGGACTGCATGCTACCAATTATCAAATGTAGCGCTAACTCCACCTGCTGGCCTCACTATTTCCATACCGAATTCATCAAGTCTGCTAAACCTCATTGATACTTCATCGAATTCGCACAAAATTTGACTCACTTCTGTAGCACTGGACTATGAATAGACCATCTAACTTTGGTGACATTCGGTTAAATGGGGGCGCTTCTGCCACTGTCAAAATGTATTAATAGTTAATGCAGCTGAAATTTATTTTTCATCAAACCTTCAAAGATTATTGACATTTTCATTTCATTTCACTTTTAGAAATGTATCAAAGTTCAGAGATACTTCAGGCTGTGTACAGTGCAACAATTGCAATTTCTTCCAACAGCTAGTCACCACATGTCCCTTCTGTTTCTGATCTACCCTCTTCCGTTTATCGTACCTTAATCAACATATCAAAGTCAATGTTCAAAATATCAGGTATTATCTTATCATAGAAGCATTTTCTACTTTTTCTGACTATTTAAAAACATTGGCCATCAGTTACAGTCTGTACTTCATTTCCAATTTAGCCAATGTCATAACATGTCTAAGACCAACCTTCGATAATGCAGCTGAAATTAGCTTATTTCTCATGAAATATTAAAAATTAATCATCTTTCCCCTCATCTCAGTCCATATTATTAAATTGCTTTCATTTTCCAGCCATTTCACTTTTAGAAATCTATCAAACTTCAGTGATGTACACTGCAGCAATTTCAATTTTTTCCAACAACTAGTCACCACATGTCCGTTCTTTCTCATCTACCATTTTCCTACTTTCTGTCTATTTAAATGCATTGGCCATCCGTTACAGTCTGTACTTCATTTCCAATTTAGCCACCGTCATAATATGTCTAAGACCAACCTTGGTTAATGCAGCTGACATCTCCTTATTGTTTATTTAAACATTTAAATATTAATCACCTTTCCCTTCATCTAAGTCCATATTTTTAATCTCATATATTACTGCCATTTAACTTTTAGAAATCTATCAAACTTCAATGTTACTTCAGCCTATGTACACTGCAGCAATTGCAATATTTCTCCAACAACTAGTCACCACATATCCCTTCTATTTCTCATCTACCCTTTTCCCTTTATTGTACCTTGATAAACATTTCTACAGTAATGTTCAAATGTTAGTTATCATCTCATAGTAGCATTTCCTATTTTCTGATTATTTAAATGCATTGCTCATCAATTACAGTCTGTACTTCATTTACAATAATTAGTGAACTTCTAATCTTATGCCATTCACTTCATTCCTCTTCATTGCTTCTGTCCATTTGCTTTGGACCCGATTGTCACTGCTTGCAGTTATCTTTATTATTATTTTTCGCGCCCTAAAACTGAATGCACAGCCTAAACCGTAAGTGCTAGACCAACCAAACTTGGTAATATGATGTCAATTCCTACCCGCTACTCAGATTCTCTGACCCAGGCCTGTCAGCCAGATGGGGGCGCTCTAGCGCCCCCCAACGCGTTTCAGTCCATAGCTCCTGTCCTATTAGTCCTATAATTGAAATTATTTTTTCTGCTGATACAGACAGCTTTGCTCTACCAACTGGCTATTTGGACTATGAAGCTCCGCCTACTTAGATTTTTTGCTAATTTGCATAATTTGTGAAACTGACTTCTGCCTTCAAGTCCTACAATATTGGACCAAATCAGACAAATGAGGTGTCAAACCGATCAGTCCACTTAGCTGATCAAAATAGATTCAAGAAAGTCTGACATTTGTCTATTTTATGGCCACTAGCCATGCCCAAATCCCACCTAAATTTGGCCTATTTCAGTCTGAATGCTATAACTTCTCCATACCTTAGCCTACCTGAACCAAACTTACAATCCAACCTCCCTGCTCTATTATGAGGTCAACATACAATGCGGCCCACATTTCGTCAATAGGGGGCGCTACAACTAATAACTGCCAATATCTCCTGACTGCCTTAACCAATCTAATTGAAATTTGGCAGATATGTACTATGTACAAGCCTGAGGTCAGAGAAGTAAAATGGCAGTCATTAGTTGTAAAATCCTGGCCACCATTAGCCAATCAAAATCAAGCAGCCATTTGACCAGCTAAACAATGAGCAATCCAAACCAAATTTGGCTTATACATTTGTATTCTGACCCTGAGCCCACCCTGTAAAGGACATGTCAGTCTGCCATATGGGGGCGCTACAGCACATTTCTGCCTATTTCTCCTGGACTGTTAATTATAAAATTGACAATTGTTGCTTAAGCTATCCACTAGCTCATGACAAATTTAATGTTATAAAGAACTTCATCATATCTCTTGCCATTTTTGCCTATTTTGTAAAAGTCTTAAAACAGTACTTTTTCTTATCCTCCTAGGATTTTCACCAAACCTACACAAATCTGGTATCATTTAAATCAGGAGACAGTCCCTATATGAAATTATTAAAAAAATCATAAACTTTCCATGAGGTATGGCCACCAGCCACACCCAAACCATAGTGGTGCCACACCCATTTCAATCAGACAGCTATATCTCAGGCCTGCCTCAACCAATCATCATCAAACTTAAATATATAATGTAGGATATTACTGGAGAAGGGCCCTCCAAATTTGGTGCCGATCAGTCAAACGGGGGCGCTACAGCAATATAACATCACTGTATAAACTGCAAAATCAGCTCAACTTACATTTATCTCATTTTTGATCCAGTGACATATTACTGGTTAAAATCTTTTGCCCTGCAAGTTCTGTGAGTCATGTCAAATCAAGAAATATGCAATGTCCCATGATAGTCATTTGCATTCCCTTGTCATATTTAAAAACTTAATTAATAACATATTACTGTAACTACTGCAATGTCCAGCCTAAGTAGGTCAATCTGGTAGTAGAAAAATCAGGACACTGCCCATATGTATAATTTATAAAGATAACTTCACTTGCCTGTACAGTATAGCCACCAGCCACACTGAACCTACAGCATTTCCATGATCATTTCAATGAAACAGCTAAATCAGAGGCATACTTCATCTGATCATCACCAAATTTGACCCACTAATGTAGCACTGCACCTCAGACAGACCCTGCAAATTTGGTGCCGATCGGTCAAATGGGGGCGTGACAGCCACTGTCCATATATGTGTAAGACCCACCTTAGCAGATTCAGCTGAAATGTCCTTATTCCTCATGAAATCTTCAAATAGTTGTTACCTTTCCCTTCAGCTGAGTCCATATTTTTAATTTCCTTTAATTTTTCACCAATTTGCCTTATACAACATTATCAGACTTCATTTACAAATGAGAAGGTCAGAAAGCATTTAATATCTTTTCTAAAATGGAGCGCTGACTCCACCTGCTGGCCACAACATTTCCATTCCCATTTCATTCAAACAGCTAAATCTCAGGCATGCTTCATCCGATCCTTCCAAAATTTGATTCACTTCTGTAAGTCTGGACTACAGACAGATCTTCCAAGTTTGGTGGCGATCAGTCAATCTGGAGCAGTACAGCCACTGTCCTAGTATGTCTAATACCTACCTTGGGTAATTCAGCTGAAATATCCTTCATAATAGTTTCAAGTAATTAACTTTCCCTTCACCTCAGTCCATATTTTTAAGCTCCTTTCATTTTTCTGCTATTTGACTTATAGAAAATTATCAGATTTTATTTATAAGCCAGGCATTATATATTGCAGACTTTTCGCTTTTTTGTATTAAATTGGCCAGTAGGTGGAGATGGTGCTCTATTTATATTGCACATTTTTAGATTTTTTTTTATAGATTCGCCAGCAGGTGGAGTTCGTCCTCTATTTCATTAATGCCATTAAATTATTTCAGGGCTTCTCATGTCTAGAAGAATACTTTACAAATGTAGTAAGCCACTGTTGTTTTTTAAATATACAAGACAGCATTTGTTCACTGAGGTACTATAAAGTAAGCTTAACTTGTATGATCTAGACTTAAAATATTAGGTATGCAGGTGCCTATTTTTACTGTCTACTTAGATCATCTGACACAAACCACACATTCTTTTGGGCTGAGGCACTTCACCAAAAGGTTCTTTATTATATCATATATTGTTGTACTAAGGCTGCTTCTGCTAATGGCAGTAGTCAAGCTGCCACACCAGGGACTGCATGCTACCATTTATCAAATGTGCTAACTGCACCTGCTAGCAACACTATTTCCATTCCGAATTTGTTTAGTCTGCTAAATCTCATTCATACTTCATCTAATTCTCATAAAATTTGACTGACTTCTATAGCACTGGACTACGAATAGACCATCAAACTTTGCTGACATTCGGTTAAACGGGGGCGCTACTGCCACTGTCGAAATATGTCTAAAACTGTGTTAATGCAGCTGACATCTCCTTATTGTTTATTTAAACATTAAAATATTAATCAACTTTCCCTTCATCTAAGTCTATGTTTTTAATTTGCTTATATATTCCTGGCATTTACCTTTTAGAAATCTATCAAACTTCAGTGATGTACACTGCAGCAATTGCCATTTCTTTGAACAGCTAGTCACCACATTTCCCTTCTGTTTCTCATCTACCATTTTCCCTTTATCGTACCTTGATGAACATTTCTACGGTAATGTTAAAATGTTACGTATCATCATCTCATAGTATCATTTCCTATTCTCTGACTATTTAAATTAATTGGCCATCAGTTACAGTCTGTACTTCATTTACAATTTAGCTACTGTCATAATATGTCTAAGATCAACCTTAGTTAATGCAGCTGAAAATTATTTATCTGTCATCAAATATTTAAATATTAATCAACTTTCCCTTCATCTCAGTCAATATTATAAAATTACTTTCATTTTCCTGCCATTTGACTTTTAGAAATCTATCAAACTTCAGTGATGTACACTACAGCAATTTCAATTTTTCCCAAAAGCTGGTCACCACATGTCCGTTCTTTCTCATCTACCATGTTCCTTATTTCTGACGATTTCTATGCATTGGCCATCAGTTACAGTCTATACTTCATTTACAATTTAGCCACTGTCGTAATATGTCTAACAACCTTGGTTAATGCAGCTGACATCTCCTTATTGTTTATTTAAACATTTAAATATGAATCACCTTTCCCTTCATCTAAGTCCATATTATTTATCTGCTTATATATTACTGCCATTTCACTTTTAGAAATCTATCAAACTTCAATATTACTTCATCCTGTGTACACTGCAGCAATTGCAATATTTCTCAAACAGCTAGTCACCACATTTCCCTTCGGTTTCTCATCTACCATTTTCCCTTCATCGTACCTTGATAAACATTTCCATGGTAATGTTTAAATGTTAGGTATCATCTCATAGAAGCATTTCCTATTTTCTGCCAATTTAAATGCATTGCTAATCAATTACAGTCTGTACTTCATTTACAATAATTAGTGAACTTCTAATTTTATGCCATTCACTTCATTACTATTCATTGCTTCTGCCCATTTGCTTTGGACCCGATTGTCACTGCTTGCAGTTATCTTTATTATTATTATTTTTCTGCCCTAAAACTGAATGTACAGCCTAAACTGTAAGAGCTAGACCAACCAAACTTGGTCAGATGATGTCAATTCCTACCCACTACTCAGGTTGTCCTACCCAGTCCTGCCAGCCAGATGGGGGCGCCTTAGCGCCCCCCAACACGTTTCGGTCGATATCTCCTGTCCTGTTAGACCTACAATCGAAATTCTTTGTTCTACATATACAGACAGCAAAGCCCTACCAACTTGCCATTTGGACTATGAAGCTCCGCCTACTTAGATTTTTTGCTAATTTGCATAATTTGCCAATCCTACTTTTTCCTTAAAGTCCTGGCTTGTCCTACCAAATCAGACAAATGAGGTGTCAGACGAATCAGAATTCTCTGCTGATCAAGAATTATCCACAAAATTCAGACATTTTTATATCCTACGGCCATTAGCCACGCCCAAACAATGTCCAAATTTGGCCCGTTTTGGTCTGACGGCTATAACTTGGCCGTGCCTTGGCCTACCTTGACCAAATTTGAAATGCTACCTCCCTACACCATTCTGGGGACACGGTCCGAGGCGGGCCGCATTTCGTCAATAGGGGGCGCTACAACTAAAAACTGGCAATATCTCCTGACTGCCTTTGCCAATCTAACTGAAATTTGGTAGATATGTACTAGGAAGCAGCCTGTGGTCAGTCACCTACAATGGCAGTAATTATTCCTTAAAGAGTGGCCGCCATCAGCCAATCAAAATCAAGCAGGCATTTCACAGGCTTCTCAATGACCAATCTAAATCAAATTTGGGTGATACATTTGTGCTCTGACCCTCTGCCTAAACTGTAAAGGACACCTCACTCGGCCAGATGGGGGCGCAACAGTGACAACTTTTGCATTTCTGCCTATTTCTCGAGAACGGTGAAGCCTACAATCGACATTTCTTGCCAGGTCAATTCAGTACGACATGCCAAATCAAACAACATGTAGAACTTGCTTCTGCATCTTTGCGTTTTTGCATAATTCATATTGGTCTGAAAACAAGACATTTCGTTAACCTCCTAGGATTTTCACCAAACCTACACAAATCTGGTATCATTTAAATCAGGAGACAGTCATAATAAATAATTCATAAAAAAAATCATAAACTTTCCATGAGGTATAGTCACCAGCCACACACAAACCATACAGGTGCCATGCCCAATTCAATCAGACAGCTATATCTCAGGCCTGCCTCAGCCAATCATCACCAAACTTTAATATATCCTGTAGAATAGTAGTCCGGAAGGGCCCTCCAAATTTGGTGCCGATCGGTCAAACGGGGGCGCTACAACAACATAACATGTCTGTATAAACCTTGAAAATCAGTTCAACTTACATTTATCTCATTTCTGTTCTAGTGACATGTTACTGGTTAAAATATTTTGTACTGCCAGTTCTGTGAGTCATGCCAAATCAAGACATATGCAATGCCCAATGATAGTCATTTTCATTCCCTTGTGATGTTTAAAAACTTAATAAATAACATATTACTGTAACTTCTACAATGTTCAGCCCAAGTAGGTCATTCTGGTAGTACATCAATCAGGACATTGCCATTATGGATAATTCATAAAAATATCTTAACCTGTACGCTATGGCCACCAGCTACAACAAACCTGCACCATATCCATGCTCATTTCAATCAACCATCTAAAGCTCAGCTGTGCTTCAGCCAATCCTCATCAAATTTGACGGCCTAATGTAGTAAGGGACCTCAGACAGACCCTCCAATTTTGGTTCCAATCGGTCAAATGGGGGCGCTACAGCCACTGTCCATATATTTCTAAGACCCACCTTAGCAAATTCAGCTGAAATGTCCTTATTTCTCATAAAACCTTGAAAGAATTGTTACCTTTCCCTTCACCTGAGTCCATATTTCTTATTCACTTTCATTTTTCACCGATTTGCCTCATAGAACATTATCAGACTTAATTTACACATAAGAAGGCCTGAAAGTATTGAATACAATTTCTAAAATGGAGCGCTGACTCCACCTGCTGGCCACACTGTTTCCATGCCCATTTCATTAAAATAGCTATATCTCTGGCATGCTTCATCCAATCCTCACAAAATTTGACGCACATCTGTGTTACTAGACTTCAGAAAGACCTTCCAAGTTTGGTGGCAATCGGTCAAACGGGGGCACTACAGCCACTGTCCTAATATGTCTAAGACCAACCTTGGTTAATGCAGCTGAAATCTGCTTATCGTTTATTTAAAAATTAAAAAATTAATCACCTTTCCCTTCATCTAAGTCCATATTTTTAATCTGCTTATATTTTCCTGCCATTTGACTTTTACAAATCTTTCAAACTTCAATCTTTCTTCAGGCTGTGTACACTGCAGCAATTACAATTTTATAATAAATTGGCCAGCAGGTGGAGTCAGCGCTCCATTTCAATAATGCCTTCAATACTTTTAGCCTTTCTCCTGTCTAAATGTATAACCTAGAATATGATACAGCATGATATTACTGCTGTTACATGTCACAATACGCAACTCAGCACTTTGTTAAGAATATGCAACACAGCCTATGTTTACACAGGCAGTATAAAAAAGAAAACTCTGTAATATCTAGACTTACCAGACCAGGTATGAAGGTCCCTAAATCTACCAACTAGTCAGGCCATCTGACCCAAACCATGCATTCAGTCAGGCTAAGGCACTCCACCACAGGGTTCTACATTCTGTCCTACATTTGCTGACCTGTTAGACCGATACTAACTAATCTATATCCTGATTTCTACCTACTACTGAGACCATCTGACCAAAACAATGCATTCAGTCAGGTTCAGGCACTACACCACAGGGTTCTACATTCTGTCCTACATTTCCTGACCTGTTAGACCGACACTCAACAATCTACATCATGATTTCTACCTTCTACTCAAACCATCTGACCTAAACAAGTTCTGTTCTGTCTGACATCTGCTGACCTGTAGTTCTGTCTGACTTTTTAGTATCCTCCTCTACGGTTTGCCCTACATCTCCTGTCACATTAGAGCTACGCTAAATCTCCATCCTGTTATGGCAGTCTAATTGTTGCCCGGTCAATTAAGTACGACATGCCAAATCAAACAACATGTAGAACTTGCTTCTGCATCTTTGCGTTTTTGCATAATTCATATTGGTCTGAAAACAAGACATTTCGTTAACCTCCTAGGATTTTCACCAAACCTACACAAATCTGGTATCATTTAAATCAGGAGACAGTCATAATAAATAATTCATAAAAAAATCATAAACTTTCCATGAGGTATAGTCACCAGCCACACACAAACCATACAGGTGCCATGCCCAATTCAATCAGACAGCTATATCTCAGGCCTGCCTCAGCCAATCATCACCAAACTTTAATATATCCTGTAGAATAGTAGTCCGGAAGGGCCCTCCAAATTTGGTGCCGATCGGTCAAACGGGGGCGCTACAACAATATAACATGTCTGTATAAACCTTGAAAATCAGTTCAACTTACATTTATCTCATTTCTGTTCTAGTGACATATTACTGGTTAAAATATTTTGTACTGCCAGTTCTGTGAGTCATGCCAAATCAAGACATATGCAATGCCCAATGATAGTCATTTTCATTCCCTTGTGATGTTTAATAACTTAATAAATAACATATTACTGTAACTTCTACAATATCCAGCCCAAGTAGGTCATTCTGGTAGTACATCAATCAGGACATTGCCCTTATGGATAATTCATAAAAATATCTTGACCTGTATGCTATGGCCACCAGCTACAACAAACCTGCACCATATCCATGCTCATTTCAATCAACCATCTGAATCTCAGCCGTGCTTCAGCCAATCCTCATCAAATTTGACGGCCTAATGTAGTAAGGGACCTCAGACAGACCCTCCAATATTGGTGCCAATCGGTCAAACAGGGGCGCTACAGCCACTGTCCATATATGTCTAAGACCCACCTTAGCAAATTCAGCTGAAATGTCCTTATTTCTCATAAAACCTTGAAAGAATTGTTACCTTTCCCTTCACCTGAGTCCATATTTTTTATTCACTTTCATTTTTCACCAATTTGCCTCATAGAACATTATCAGACTTAATTTACACATAAGAAGGCCTGAAAGTATTGAATACAATTTCTAAAATGGAGCGCTGACTCCACCTGCTGGCCACACTGTTTCCATGCCTATTTCATTCAAATAGCTATATCTCTGGCATGCTTCATCCAATCCTCACAAAATTTGATGCACGGCTGTGTTACTAGACTGCCTCAGCCAAGCTGCAAAAGACCTTCCAAGTTTGGTGGCAATCAGTCAAACGGGGGCACTACAGCCACTGTCATAATATGTCTAAGACCAACCTTGGTTAATGCAGCTGAAATCTGCTTATTGTTTATTTAAAAATTAAAATATTAATCACCTTAACCTTCATCTAAGTCCATATTTTTAATCTGCTTATATTCTCCTGCCATTTGACTTTTACAAATCTTTCAAACTTTAATCTTTCTTCAGGCTGTGTACACTACAGCAATTACAATTTTATAATAAATTGGCCAGCAGGTGGAGTCAGCGCTCCATTTCAATAATGCCTTCAATACTTTTAGCCTTTCTCCTGTCTAAATATACATCCTAGAATAGCATACAGCATGATATTACTGCTGTTACATGTCACACTCCCGCAACTCAGCACTTTGTTAAGAATATGCAACACAGCCTATGTTTACACAGGCAGTATAAAAAAGCAACTATGTAATATCTACACTTACCAGACCAGGTATGAAGGTCCCTAAATCTACCAACTAGTCAGGCCATCTGACCCAAAACATGTATTAAGTCAGGCTAAGGCACTCCACCACAGGGTTCTACATTCTGTCCTGCATTTGCTGACCTGTTAGACCGATACTAACTAGTCTATATCCTGATTTCTACCTACTACTCAGACTATCTCACCAAAACATTACATTCAGTCAGGTTCAGGCACTACACCACAGGGTCCTACATTCTGTCCTACATTTCCTGACCTGTTAGACGGACACTCAACAATCTCCATCCTGATTTCTACCTTCTACTCAAACCATCTGTTGTCCTACCTGTCCTACCTGTCCTACTTGTCATACCCTTTGGACCCTTCAGTAACTGCCTGCAGTTTCTAGTTATTATTATTATTATTATTTTTCTGCCCTAAAACTGAATGTACAGCCTAAACTGTAAGAGCTAGACCAACCAAACTTGGTCAGATGATGTCAATTCCTACCCACTACTCAGGTTGTCCTACCCAGTCCTGCCAGCCAGATGGGGGCGCCTTAGCGCCCCCCAACACGTTTCGGTCGATATCTCCTGTCCTGTTAGACCTACAATCGAAATTCTTTGTTCTACATATACAGACAGCAAAGCCCTACCAACTTGCCATTTGGACTATGAAGCTCCGCCTACTTAGATTTTTTGCTAATTTGCATAATTTGCCAATCCTACTTTTTCCTTAAAGTCCTGGCTTGTCCTACCAAATCAGACAAATGAGGTGTCAGACGAATCAGAATTCTCTGCTGATCAAGAATTATCCACAAAATTCAGACATTTTTATATCCTACGGCCATTAGCCACGCCCAAACAATGTCCAAATTTGGCCCGTTTTGGTCTGACGGCTATAACTTGGCCGTGCCTTGGCCTACCTTGACCAAATTTGAAATGCTACCTCCCTACACCATTCTGGGGACACGGTCCGAGGCGGGCCGCATTTCGTCAATAGGGGGCGCTACAACTAAAAACTGGCAATATCTCCTGACTGCCTTTGCCAATCTAACTGAAATTTGGTAGATATGTACTAGGAAGCAGCCTGTGGTCAGTCACCTACAATGGCAGTAATTATTCCTTAAAGAGTGGCCGCCATCAGCCAATCAAAATCAAGCAGGCATTTCACAGGCTTCTCAATGACCAATCTAAATCAAATTTGGGTGATACATTTGTGCTCTGACCCTCTGCCTAAACTGTAAAGGACACCTCACTCGGCCAGATGGGGGCGCAACAGTGACAACTTTTGCATTTCTGCCTATTTCTCGAGAACGGTGAAGCCTACAATCGACATTTCTTGCCAGGTCAATTCAGTACGACATGCCAAATCAAACAACATGTAGAACTTGCTTCTGCATCTTTGCGTTTTTGCATAATTCATATTGGTCTGAAAACAAGACATTTCGTTAACCTCCTAGGATTTTCACCAAACCTACACAAATCTGGTATCATTTAAATCAGGAGACAGTCATAATAAATAATTCATAAAAAAAATCATAAACTTTCCATGAGGTATAGTCACCAGCCACACACAAACCATACAGGTGCCATGCCCAATTCAATCAGACAGCTATATCTCAGGCCTGCCTCAGCCAATCATCACCAAACTTTAATATATCCTGTAGAATAGTAGTCCGGAAGGGCCCTCCAAATTTGGTGCCGATCGGTCAAACGGGGGCGCTACAACAACATAACATGTCTGTATAAACCTTGAAAATCAGTTCAACTTACATTTATCTCATTTCTGTTCTAGTGACATGTTACTGGTTAAAATATTTTGTACTGCCAGTTCTGTGAGTCATGCCAAATCAAGACATATGCAATGCCCAATGATAGTCATTTTCATTCCCTTGTGATGTTTAAAAACTTAATAAATAACATATTACTGTAACTTCTACAATGTTCAGCCCAAGTAGGTCATTCTGGTAGTACATCAATCAGGACATTGCCATTATGGATAATTCATAAAAATATCTTAACCTGTACGCTATGGCCACCAGCTACAACAAACCTGCACCATATCCATGCTCATTTCAATCAACCATCTAAAGCTCAGCTGTGCTTCAGCCAATCCTCATCAAATTTGACGGCCTAATGTAGTAAGGGACCTCAGACAGACCCTCCAATTTTGGTTCCAATCGGTCAAATGGGGGCGCTACAGCCACTGTCCATATATTTCTAAGACCCACCTTAGCAAATTCAGCTGAAATGTCCTTATTTCTCATAAAACCTTGAAAGAATTGTTACCTTTCCCTTCACCTGAGTCCATATTTCTTATTCACTTTCATTTTTCACCGATTTGCCTCATAGAACATTATCAGACTTAATTTACACATAAGAAGGCCTGAAAGTATTGAATACAATTTCTAAAATGGAGCGCTGACTCCACCTGCTGGCCACACTGTTTCCATGCCCATTTCATTAAAATAGCTATATCTCTGGCATGCTTCATCCAATCCTCACAAAATTTGACGCACATCTGTGTTACTAGACTTCAGAAAGACCTTCCAAGTTTGGTGGCAATCGGTCAAACGGGGGCACTACAGCCACTGTCCTAATATGTCTAAGACCAACCTTGGTTAATGCAGCTGAAATCTGCTTATCGTTTATTTAAAAATTAAAAAATTAATCACCTTTCCCTTCATCTAAGTCCATATTTTTAATCTGCTTATATTTTCCTGCCATTTGACTTTTACAAATCTTTCAAACTTCAATCTTTCTTCAGGCTGTGTACACTGCAGCAATTACAATTTTATAATAAATTGGCCAGCAGGTGGAGTCAGCGCTCCATTTCAATAATGCCTTCAATACTTTTAGCCTTTCTCCTGTCTAAATGTATAACCTAGAATATGATACAGCATGATATTACTGCTGTTACATGTCACAATACGCAACTCAGCACTTTGTTAAGAATATGCAACACAGCCTATGTTTACACAGGCAGTATAAAAAAGAAAACTGTAATATCTAGACTTACCAGACCAGGTATGAAGGTCCCTAAATCTACCAACTAGTCAGGCCATCTGACCCAAACCATGCATTCAGTCAGGCTAAGGCACTCCACCACAGGGTTCTACATTCTGTCCTACATTTGCTGACCTGTTAGACCGATACTAACTAATCTATATCCTGATTTCTACCTACTACTGAGACCATCTGACCAAAACAATGCATTCAGTCAGGTTCAGGCACTACACCACAGGGTTCTACATTCTGTCCTACATTTCCTGACCTGTTAGACCGACACTCAACAATCTACATCATGATTTCTACCTTCTACTCAAACCATCTGACCTAAACAAGTTCTGTTCTGTCTGACATCTGCTGACCTGTAGTTCTGTCTGACTTTTTAGTATCCTCCTCTACGGTTTGCCCTACATCTCCTGTCACATTAGAGCTACGCTAAATCTCCATCCTGTTATGGCAGTCTAATTGTTGCCCGGTCAATTAAGTACGACATGCCAAATCAAACAACATGTAGAACTTGCTTCTGCATCTTTGCGTTTTTGCATAATTCATATTGGTCTGAAAACAAGACATTTCGTTAACCTCCTAGGATTTTCACCAAACCTACACAAATCTGGTATCATTTAAATCAGGAGACAGTCATAATAAATAATTCATAAAAAAATCATAAACTTTCCATGAGGTATAGTCACCAGCCACACACAAACCATACAGGTGCCATGCCCAATTCAATCAGACAGCTATATCTCAGGCCTGCCTCAGCCAATCATCACCAAACTTTAATATATCCTGTAGAATAGTAGTCCGGAAGGGCCCTCCAAATTTGGTGCCGATCGGTCAAACGGGGGCGCTACAACAATATAACATGTCTGTATAAACCTTGAAAATCAGTTCAACTTACATTTATCTCATTTCTGTTCTAGTGACATATTACTGGTTAAAATATTTTGTACTGCCAGTTCTGTGAGTCATGCCAAATCAAGACATATGCAATGCCCAATGATAGTCATTTTCATTCCCTTGTGATGTTTAATAACTTAATAAATAACATATTACTGTAACTTCTACAATATCCAGCCCAAGTAGGTCATTCTGGTAGTACATCAATCAGGACATTGCCCTTATGGATAATTCATAAAAATATCTTGACCTGTATGCTATGGCCACCAGCTACAACAAACCTGCACCATATCCATGCTCATTTCAATCAACCATCTGAATCTCAGCCGTGCTTCAGCCAATCCTCATCAAATTTGACGGCCTAATGTAGTAAGGGACCTCAGACAGACCCTCCAATATTGGTGCCAATCGGTCAAACAGGGGCGCTACAGCCACTGTCCATATATGTCTAAGACCCACCTTAGCAAATTCAGCTGAAATGTCCTTATTTCTCATAAAACCTTGAAAGAATTGTTACCTTTCCCTTCACCTGAGTCCATATTTTTTATTCACTTTCATTTTTCACCAATTTGCCTCATAGAACATTATCAGACTTAATTTACACATAAGAAGGCCTGAAAGTATTGAATACAATTTCTAAAATGGAGCGCTGACTCCACCTGCTGGCCACACTGTTTCCATGCCTATTTCATTCAAATAGCTATATCTCTGGCATGCTTCATCCAATCCTCACAAAATTTGATGCACGGCTGTGTTACTAGACTGCCTCAGCCAAGCTGCAAAAGACCTTCCAAGTTTGGTGGCAATCAGTCAAACGGGGGCACTACAGCCACTGTCATAATATGTCTAAGACCAACCTTGGTTAATGCAGCTGAAATCTGCTTATTGTTTATTTAAAAATTAAAATATTAATCACCTTAACCTTCATCTAAGTCCATATTTTTAATCTGCTTATATTCTCCTGCCATTTGACTTTTACAAATCTTTCAAACTTTAATCTTTCTTCAGGCTGTGTACACTACAGCAATTACAATTTTATAATAAATTGGCCAGCAGGTGGAGTCAGCGCTCCATTTCAATAATGCCTTCAATACTTTTAGCCTTTCTCCTGTCTAAATATACATCCTAGAATAGCATACAGCATGATATTACTGCTGTTACATGTCACACTCCCGCAACTCAGCACTTTGTTAAGAATATGCAACACAGCCTATGTTTACACAGGCAGTATAAAAAAGCAACTATGTAATATCTACACTTACCAGACCAGGTATGAAGGTCCCTAAATCTACCAACTAGTCAGGCCATCTGACCCAAAACATGTATTAAGTCAGGCTAAGGCACTCCACCACAGGGTTCTACATTCTGTCCTGCATTTGCTGACCTGTTAGACCGATACTAACTAGTCTATATCCTGATTTCTACCTACTACTCAGACTATCTCACCAAAACATTACATTCAGTCAGGTTCAGGCACTACACCACAGGGTCCTACATTCTGTCCTACATTTCCTGACCTGTTAGACGGACACTCAACAATCTCCATCCTGATTTCTACCTTCTACTCAAACCATCTGTTGTCCTACCTGTCCTACCTGTCCTACTTGTCATACCCTTTGGACCCTTCAGTAACTGCCTGCAGTTTCTAGTATTATAGTTATGTTTATTATTATTATTTTTCTGCCCTAAAACTGAATGCCCAGCCTAAACCGTAAGTCCTAGGCCTACCAAATTTGGTAGGATGATTGGAATTCCTACCCACTACTCAGGTTGTCCGACCCGTCCGACTCAGCCACAGGGGGGCGCCGTAGCGCCCCCCAACACGTTTTGGATGATATCTCCTGTCCTGTTTGTCCTACCATCGAAATTCTTTTTTCTGCTGATGCAGACAGCCATGCCCTACCAAAAAGTCAATTGGACCATGAAGCTCCGCCTACTTAGATTTTTTGCTAATTTGCATAATTTGCAAATCCTACTTTTTCCTTAAAGTCCTGGCTTGTCCTACCAAATCAGACAAATGAGGTGTCAGACGAATCAGAATTCTCAGCTGATCAAGAATTATCAACAAAATTCAGACATTTTTATATCCTACGGCCATTAGCCACGCCCAAACAATGTCCAAATTTGGCCCATTTTGGTCTGACGGCTATATCTTGGCCGTGCCTTGGCCTACCTTGACCAAATTTGAAATGCTTCCTCCCTACACCATTCTGGGGACACGGTCCGAAGCGGGCCGCATTTCGTCAATAGGGGGCGCTACAACTAAAAACTGGCAATATCTCCTGACTGCCTTTGCCAATCTAACTGAAATTTGGTAGATATGTACTAGGACCCAGCCTGTGGTCAGTCACCTACAATGGCAGTAATTATTCCTTAAAGCGTGGCCGCCATCGGCCAATCATAATCAGGCAGGCATTTCACAGGCTTCTCAATGACCAATCTAAATCAAATTTGGGTGATACATTTGTGCTCTGACCCTCTGCCTACCCTGTAAAGTACACCTCACTCGGCCAGATGGGGGCGCTACAGTGACAACTTTTGCATTTCTGCCTATTTCTCGAGAACGGTGAAGCCTACAATCGTCATTTCTTGTCAGGTCAATTCAGTACAACATGCCAAATCAAACAACATGTAGAACTTGCTTCTGCATCTTTGCGTTTTTGCATAATTCATATTGGTCTGAAAACAAGACATTTCGTTAACCTCCTAGGATTTTCACCAAACCTACACAAATCTGGTATCATTTAAATCAGGAGACAGTCCTAATAAATAATTCATAAAAAAATCATAAACTTTCCATGACGTATAGTCACCAGCCACACACAAACCATACAGGTGCCATGCCCAATTCAATCAGACAGCTATATCTCAGGCCTGCCTCAGCCAATCATCACCAAACTTTAATATATCCTGTACAATAGTAGTCCGGAAGGGCCCTCCAAATTTGGTGCCGATCGGTCAAACGGGGGCGCTACAACAACATAACATGTCTGTATAAACCTTGAAAATCAGTTCAACTTACATTTATCTCATTTCTGTTCTAGTGACATATTACTGGTTAAAATATTTTGTACTGCCAGTTCTGTGAGTCATGCCAAATCAAGACATATGCAATGCCCAATGATAGTAATTTTCATTCCCTTGTGATGTTTAAAAACTTAATAAATAACATATTACTGTAACTTCTACAATGTCCAGCCCAAGTAGGTCATTCTGGTAGTACATCAATCAGGACATTGCCATTATGGATAATTCATAAAAATATCTTGACCTGTACGCTATGCCCACCAGCTACAACAAACCTGCACCATATCCATGCTCATTTCAATCAACCATCTAAATCTCAGCTGTGCTTCAGCCAATCCTCATCAAATTTCACGGCCTAATGTAGTAAGGGACCTCAGACAGACCCTCCAATTTTGGTGCCAATCGGTCAAACGGGGGCGCTACAGCCACTGTCCATATATTTCTAAGACCCACCTTAGCAAATTCAGCTGAAATGTCCTTATTTCTCATAAAACCTTGAAAGAATTGTTACCTTTCCCTTCACCTGAGTCCATATTTCTTATTCACTTTCATTTTTCACCGATTTGCCTCATAGAACATTATCAGACTTAATTTACACATAAGAAGGCCTGAAAGTATTGAATATAATTTCTAAAATGGAGCGCTGACTCCATCTGCTGGCCACACTTTCCATGCCCATTTCATTCAAATAGCTATATCTCTGGCATGCTTCATCCAATCCTCACAAAATTTGACGCACATCTGTGTTACAAGACTTCAGAAAGACCTTCCAAGTTTGGTGGCAATCGGTCAAACGGGGGCACTACAGCCACTGTCCTAATATGTCTAAGACCAACCTTGGTTAATGCAGCTGAAATCTGCTTATTGTTTATTTAAAAATTAAAATATTCATCACCTTTCCCTTCATCTAAGTCCATATTTTTACTCTGCTTATATTTTCCTGCCATTTGACTTTTACAAATCTTTCAAACTTCAATCTTTCTTCAGGCTGTGTACACTGCAGCAATTACAATTTTATAATAAATTGGCCAGCAGGTGCAGTCAGCGCTCCATTTCAATAATACCTTCAATACTTTTAGCCTTTCTCCTGTCTAAATATACAACCTAGAATCCGATACAGCATGATATTTACTGCTGTTACATGTCACACTACCTCAACTCAGCACTTTGTTAAGAATATGCAACACAGCCTATGTTTACACAGGTAGTATAAAAAAGCAACTCTGTAATATCTAGATTTACCAGACCAGGTTTGAAGGTGCCTAAATCTACCAACTAGTCAGGCCATCTGACCAAAACCATGCATTAAGTCAGGCTAAGGCACTCCACCACAGGGTTCTACATTCTGTCCTACATTTGCTGACCTGTTAGACCGATACTAACTAATCTATATCATGATTTCTACCAACTACTCAGACCATCTGACCAAAACAATGCATTCAGTCAGGTTCAGGCACTACACCACAGGGTTCTACATTCTGTCCTACATTTCCTGACCTGTTAGACCGACACTCAACAATCTACATCATGATTTCTTCCTTCTACTCAAACCATCTGACCAAATCAACCATCTAAATCTCAGCCGTGCTTCAGCCAATCCTCATCAAATTTGACGGCCTAATGTAGTAAGGGACCTCAGACAGACCCTCCAATTTTGGTGCCAATCGGTCAAACGGGGGCGCTACAGCCACTGTCCATATATTTCTAAGACCCACCTTAGCAAATTCAGCTGAAATGTCCTTATTTCTCATAAAACCTTGAAAGAATTGTTACCTTTCCCTTCACCTGAGTCCATATTTTTTATTCACTTTCATTTTTCACCCATTTGCCTCATAGAACATTATCAGACATAATTTACACATAAGAAGGCCTGAAAGTATTGAATACAATTTCTAAAATGGAGCGCTGACTCCACCTGCTGGCCACACTATTTCCATGCCCATTTCATTCAAATAGCTATATCTCTGGCATGCTTCATCCAATCCTCACAAAATTTGACGCACATCTGTGTTACTAGACTTCAGAAAGACCTTCTAAGTTTGGTGGCAATCGGTCAAACGGGGGCACTACAGCCACTGTCCTAATATGTCTAAGACCAACCTTGGTTAATGCAGCTGAAATCTGCTTATTGTTTATTTAAAAATTAAAATATTCATCACCTTTCCCTTCATCTAAGTCCATATTTTTAATCTGCTTATATTTTCCTGCCATTTGACTTTTACAAATCTTTCAAGCTTCAATCTTTCTTCAGGCTGTGTACACAACAGCAATTACAATTTTATAATAAATTGGCCAGGAGGTGGAGTCAGCGCTCCATTTCAATAATGCCTTCAATACTTTTAGCCTTTCTCCTGTCTAAATATACAACCTAGAATAGCATACAGCATGATATTACTGCTGTTACATGTGACACTACGCAACTCAGCACTTTGTTAAGAATATGCAACACAGCCTATGTTTACACAGGCAGTATAAAAAAGCAACTCTGTAATATCTAGACTTACCAGACCAGGTATGAAGGTCCCTAAATCTACCAACTAGTCAGGCCATCTGACCCAAACCATGCATTCAGTCAGGCTAAGGCACTCCACCACAGGGTTCTACATTCTGTCCTACATTTGCTGACCTGTTAGACCGATACTAACTAATCTATATCCTGATTTCTACCTACTACCGAGACCATCTGACCAAAACAATGCATTCAGTCAGGTTCAGGCACTCCACCACAGGGTTCTACATTCTGTCCTACATTTGCTGACCTGTTAGACCGATACTAACTAATCTATATCCTGATTTCTACCTACTACCGAGACCATCTGACCAAAACAATGCATTCAGTCAGGCTAAGGCACTCCACCACAGGGTTCTACATTATGTCCTACATTTGCTGATCTGTTAGACCGATACTAACTAATCTATATCCTGATTTCTACCTACTACCGAGACCATCTGACCAAAACAATGCATTCAGTCAGGTTCAGGCACTACACCACAGGGTTCTACATTCTGTCCTACATTTGCTGACCTGTTAGACCGATACTAACTAATCTATATCCTGATTTCTACCTACTACTCAGACCATCTGACCAAAACAATGCATTCAGTCAGGTTCAGGCACTACACCACAGGGTTCTACATTCTGTCCTACATTTCTTGACCTGTTAGACCAACACTCAACAATCTCCATCCTGATTTCTACCTTCTACTCAAACCATCTGACCCAAACAAGTTCTGTTCTGTCTGACATCTGCTGACCTGTATTTCTGTCTGACTTGTTAGTACCCTCCTCTACGGTTTGCTCTACATCTCCTGTCACATTAGAGCTACGTTAAATCTCCATCCTGTTATGGCAGTCTAATTCTGTATGACTTTCTACTTTCCTGGTCACCAGTCCCCTGCCGTTATTGCTCTATTACTTGTCCTACCTGTCCTACCTGTCCTACTTGTCATACCCTTTGGACCCTTCAGTAACTGCCTGCAGTTTCTAGTTAAGGGTCCAAAGGACGAAGTCCTTATGGACCATTATTGTTTTTCTTAGGATTATTATTATTATTTTTCTGCCCTAAAACTGAATGCCCAGCCTAAACCGTAAGTCCTAGGCTGACCAAACTTGGTAAGATGCTTGCAATTCCTACCCACTACTCAGGTTGTCCGACCCGTCCGACTGAGCCAGAGGGGGGCGCCGTAGTGCCCCCCAACACGTTTCAGTCGATATCTCCTGTCCTGTTTGTCCGACAATCGAAATTCTTTTTTCTCCTGATGCAGACAGCCTTGCCCTACCAAAAAGTCAATGGGACCATGAAGCTCCGCCTACTTAGATTTTTTGCTAATTTGCATAATTTGCAAATCATACTTTTTCCTTAAAGTCCTGGCTTGTCCTACCAAATCAGACAAATGAGGTGTCAGACGAATCAGAATTCTCAGCTGATCAAGAAACATTAACAAAATTGAGACATTTTTATATCCTACGGCCATTAGCCACGCCCAAACAATGTCCAAATTTGGCCCGTTTTGGTCTGATGGCTATAACTTGGCCGTGCCTTGGCCTACCTAGACCAAATTTGAAATCCTTACTTCCGACACCATTCTGGGGACACGGTCCAAGGCGGGCTGCATTTCGTCCATAGGGGGCGCTACAACTAAAAACTGCCAATATCTCCTGACTGCCTTGGCCAATCCAACTGAAATTTTGCTGACATATACTACGACCTAGCCTGAGGACAGTCACATACAATGCCAGTCATCAATCATAAAAGCTTGGCTGCCATTAGCCAATCAATATCAAGCAGCCATTTGACAGGCTTAACAATGACCAATCAAACCAAAATTTGGCTGCTACATTCACCTTCTGACCCTCTGCAAACCCTGTAAAGGACAACTCACTAGGCCAGATGGGGGCGCTACAGTGGCCCCATTTGCATTTCTGCCTATTTCTACAAAACTGTCAAGCCTACAGTTAAAATTGATTGCCAGTCTAATTCAATATGTCATGGCAAATCTAAACACATATGTAACTTGGTTATATATTGTTGCATTTTTGCATAATTTATAATTGTCTGTAAACAGGCTTTTTCGTTGCCCTCCTATAATTTTTGCCACACCTACTTAAATCTGCTGTCATTAAAATCAGGAGACAGTCCATTTAATGATTTACAGAAAAAATCTTATGCTTTCAGTAAGGTACGGCCAAAAGCCAAACCATGACCATACTGGTGCCACGTACATTTCAATCAGACAGCTATATCTCAGGCATGCTTCAGCCAATCATTACCAAATTTCTCTCACTAATGTAGTGCTATACCACCGAGCGACCCTCCAAATTTTGTGTCGATCAGTCAAACGGGAGCGCTACGGCCACTGTTTATATGTTACTAAGACCAACCTAGGCCAATTTAGCTATACTGAGTTACCAGATCAGTTATGAAAGTGTCTACTGATCTCACCCATCTTACCATCAGAAGCGGGTGGCTCAGTGGGCTAAACCTGTGTGCTTGTAATCAGAGGGTCACCGGTTCGAACCCAGCTTCGGTTGGTACTTGAGCTAGGCAACCCGATGTGCACAGCATGCTCTCTGTAAAGCAAGCTGGGGAGACATATAGGCATTTTCCCCATGATGGTCAATGAAGCTTCTATTTTTGTTATTAACCGAGCCATTCAGACGGGCTTAGGCACTCCTCCGGAGGGTTCGATTATAATTATTTTTCTTCCCTAAAACTGAATGCCCAGCCTAAACCGTAAGTCCTAGGCCGTCCAAATTTGGCAGTAAGATTCCTATTGCTATCCACTACTGAGCCTCTCTGACCCATCCCAGTCAGTCAGAGGGGGGCACCGTTGCGCCCCACAACACATTTTGGTCAATATCTCCTGTCCTACTTGTCCTACACTTAAATTTTATTGGCAGTCAAATTTACTATGTCGTACCAAATCCAGGAACATATATAGTCATATTTATTATTATTATTATTATTTTTCTGCCCTAAAACTGAATGCCCAGCCTAAACCGTAAGTCCTAGGCCTACCAAATTTGGTAGGATGATTGGAATTCCTACCCACTACTCAGGTTGTCCGACCCGTCCGACTCAGCCACAGGGGGGCGCCGTAGCGCCCCCCAACACGTTTTGGACGATATCTCCTGTCCTGTTTGTCCTACCATCGAAATTCTTTTTTCTGCTGATGCAGACAGCCATGCCCTACCAAAAAGTCAATTGGACCATGAAGCTCCGCCTACTTAGATTTTTTGCTAATTTGCATAATTTGCAAATCCTACTTTTTCCTTAAAGTCCTGGCTTGTCCTACCAAATCAGACAAATGAGGTGTCAGACGAATCAGAATTCTCAGCTGATCAAGAATTATCAACAAAATTCAGACATTTTTATATCCTACGGCCATTAGCCACGCCCAAACAATGTCCAAATTTGGCCCATTTTGGTCTGACGGCTATAACTTGGCCGTGCCTTGGCCTACCTTGACCAAATTTGAAATGCTTCCTCCCTACACCGTTCTGGGGACACGGTCCGAAGCGGGCCGCATTTCGTCAATAGGGGGCGCTACAACTAAAAACTGGCAATATCTCCTGACTGCCTTTGCCAATCTAACTGAAATTTGGTAGATATGTACTAGGACCCAGCCTGTGGTCAGTCACCTACAATGGCAGTAATTATTCCTTAAAGCGTGGCCGCCATCGGCCAATCAAAATCAAGCAGGCATTTCACAGGCTTCTCAATGACCAATCTAAATCAAATTTGGGTGATACATTTGTGCTCTGACCCTCTGCCTACCCTGTAAAGGACACCTCACTCGGCCAGATGGGGGCGCTACAGTGACAACTTTTGCATTTCTGCCTATTTCTCTAGAACGGTGAAGCCTACAATCGACATTTCTTGTCAGGTCAATTCAGTACGACATGCCAAATCAAACAACATGTAGAACTTGCTTCTGCATCTTTGCGTTTTTGCATAATTCATATTGGTCTGAAAACAAGACATTTCGTTAACCTCCTAGGATTTTCACCAAACCTACACAAATCTGGTATCATTTAAATCAGGAGACAGTCCTAATAAATAATTCATAAAAAAATCATAAACTTTCCATGACATATAGTCACCAGCCACACACAAACCATACAGGTGCCATGCCCAATTCAATCAGACAGCTATATCTCAGGCCTGCCTCAGCCAATCATCACCAAACTTTAATATATCCTGTACAATAGTAGTCCGGAAGGGCCCTCCAAATTTGGTGCCGATCGGTCAAACGGGGGCGCTACAACAACATAACATGTCTGTATAAACCTTGAAAATCAGTTCAACTTACATTTATCTCATTTCAATATTAAAATATTTTGTACTGCCAGTTCTGTGAGTCATGCCAAATCAAGACATATGCAATGCCCAATGATAGTAATTTTCATTCCCTTGTGATGTTTAAAAACTTAATAAATAACATATTACTGTAACTTCTACAATGTCCAGCCCAAGTAGGTCATTCTGGTAGTACATCAATCAGGACATTGCCATTATGGATAATTCATAAAAATATCTTGACCTGTACGCTATGCCCACCAGCTACAACAAACCTGCACCATATCCATGCTCATTTCAATCAACCATCTAAATCTCAGCTGTGCTTCAGCCAATCCTCATCAAATTTCACGGCCTAATGTAGTAAGGGACCTCAGACAGACCCTCCAATTTTGGTGCCAATCGGTCAAACGGGGGCGCTACAGCCACTGTCCATATATTTCTAAGACCCACCTTAGCAAATTCAGCTGAAATGTCCTTATTTCTCATAAAACCTTGAAAGAATTGTTACCTTTCCCTTCACCTGAGTCCATATTTCTTATTCACTTTCATTTTTCACCGATTTGCCTCATAGAACATTATCAGACTTAATTTACACATAAGAAGGCCTGAAAGTATTGAATATAATTTCTAAAATGGAGCGCTGACTCCATCTGCTGGCCACACTATTTCCATGCCCATTTCATTCAAATAGCTATATCTCTGGCATGCTTCATCCAATCCTCACAAAATTTGACGCACATCTGTGTTACAAGACTTCAGAAAGACCATCCAAGTTTGGTGGCAATCGGTCAAACGGGGGCACTACAGCCACTGTCCTAATATGTCTAAGACCAACCTTGGTTAATGCAGCTGAAATCTGCTTATTGTTTATTTAAAAATTAAAATATTCATCACCTTTCCCTTCATCTACGTCCATATTTTTACTCTGCTTATATTTTCCTGCCATTTGACTTTTACAAATCTTTCAAACTTCAATCTTTCTTCAGGCTGTGTACACTGCAGCAATTACAATTTTATAATAAATTGGCCAGCAGGTGGAGTCAGCGCTCCATTTCAATAATGCCTTCAATACTTTTAGCCTTTCTCCTGTCTAAATATACAACCTAGAATCGGATACAGCATGATATTTACTGCTGTTACATGTCACACTACCTCAACTCAGCACTTTGTTAAGAATATGCAACACAGCCTATGTTTACACAGGTAGTATAAAAAAGCAACTCTGTAATATCTAGATTTACCAGACCAGGTTTGAAGGTGCCTAAATCTACCAACTAGTCAGGCCATCTGACCAAAACCATGCATTAAGTCAGGCTAAGGCACTCCACCACAGGGTTCTACATTCTGTCCTACATTTGCTGACCTGTTAGACCGATACTAACTAATCTATATCATGATTTCTACCAACTACTCAGACCATCTGACCAAAACAATGCATTCAGTCAGGTTCAGGCACTACACCACAGGGTTCTACATTCTGTCCTACATTTTCTGACCTGTTAGACCGACACTCAACAATCTACATCATGATTTCTTCCTTCTACTCAAACCATCTGACCCAATCAACCATCTAAATCTCAGCCGTGCTTCAGCCAATCCTCATCAAATTTGACAGCCTAATGTAGTAAGGGACCTCAGACAGACCCTCCAATTTTGGTGCCAATCGGTCAAACGGGGGCGCTACAGCCACTGTCCATATATTTCTAAGACCCACCTTAGCAAATTCAGCTGAAATGTCCTTATTTCTCATAAAACCTTGAAAGAATTGTTACCTTTCCCTTCACCTGAGTCCATATTTCTTATTCACTTTCATTTTTCACCGATTTGCCTCATAGAACATTATCAGACTTAATTTACACATAAGAAGGCCTGAAAGTATTGAATACAATTTCTAAAATGGAGCGCTGACTCCACCTGCTGGCCACACTATTTCCATGCCCATTTCATTCAAATAGCTATATCTCTGGCATGCTTCATCCAATCCTCACAAAATTTGACGCACATCTGTGTTACAACACTTCAGAAAGACCTTCCAAGTTTGGTGGCAATCGGTCAAACGGGGGCCCTACAACAATATAACATGTCTGTATAAACCTTGAAAATCAGTTCAACTTACATTTATCTCATTTCTGTTCTAGTGACATATTACTGGTTAAAATATTTTGTACTGCCAGTTCTGTGAGTCATGCCAAATCAAGACATATGCAATGCCCAATGATAGTCATTTTCATTCCCTTGTGATGTTTAAAAACTTAATAAATAACATATTACTGTAACTTCTACAATATCCAGCCCAAGTAGGTCATTCTGGTAGTACATCAATCAGGACATTGCCCTTATGGATAATTCATAAAAACATCTTGACCTGTATGCTATGGCCACCAGCTACAACAAACCTGCACCATATCCATGCTCATTTCAATCAACCATCTATATCTCAGCCGTGCTTCAGCCAATCCTCATCAAATTTGACGGCCTAATGTAGTAAGGGACCTGACAGACCCTCCAATTTTGGTGCCAATCGGTCAAACGGGGGCGCTACAGCCACTGTCCATATATGTCTAAGACCCACCTTAGCAAATTAAGCTGAAATGTCCTTATTTCTCATAAAACCTTGAAAGAAGTGTTACCTTTCCCTTCACCTGAGTCTATATTTTTTATTTGCTTTAATTTTTCACCAATTTGCCTCATAGAACATTATCAGACTTAATTTACACATAAGAAGGCCTGAAAGTATTGAATACAATTTCTAAAATGAAGCGCTGACTCCACCTGCTGGCCACACTATTTCCATGCCCATTTCATTCAAATAGCTATATCTCTGGCGTGCTTCATCCAATCCTCACAAAATTTGACGCACATCTGTGTTACTAGACTTCAGAAAGACCTTCCAAGTTTGGTGGCAATCGGTCAAACGGGGGCACTACAGCCACTGTCCTACTATGTCTAAGACCAACCTTGGTTAATGCAGCTGAAATCTGCTTATTGTTTATTTAAAAATTAAAATATTAATCACCTTTCCCTTCATCTGAGTCCATATTTTTAATCTGCTTATATTTTCCTGCCATTTGACTTTTACAAATCTTTCAAACTTCAATCTTTCTTCAGGCTGTGTACACTGCAGCAATTACAATTTTATAATAAATTGGCCAGCAGGTGGAGTCAGCGCTCCATTTCAA
The DNA here is from genome assembly GCF_048594095.1 of Paramormyrops kingsleyae. Classification (NCBI taxonomy): domain Eukaryota; kingdom Metazoa; phylum Chordata; class Actinopteri; order Osteoglossiformes; family Mormyridae; genus Paramormyrops; species Paramormyrops kingsleyae. Next base: position 44,786,595 of record NC_132798.1, read on the forward strand.
TAATGCCTTCAATACTTTTAGCCTTTCTCCTGTCTAAATGTACGACCTAGAATAGGATACAGCATGATATTACTGCTGTTACATGTCACACTACGCAACTCAGCACTTTGTTAAGAATATGCAACATAGCCTATGTTTACACAGGCAGTATAACAAAGCAACTCTGTAATATCTAGACTTACCAGACCAGGTATGAAGGTCCCTAAATCTACCAACTAGTCAGGCCATCTGACCCAAACCATGCATTCAGTCAGGCTAAGGCACTCCACCACAGGGTTCTACATTCTGTCCTACATTTGCTGACCTTTTAGACCGATAATATTTAATCTATATCCTGATTTCTACCTACTACTGAGACCATCTGACCAAAATAATGCATTCAGTCAGGTTCAGGCACTACACCACAGGGTTCTACATTCTTTCCTACATTTCCTGACCTGTTAGACCGACACTAAACAATCTCCATCCTGATTTCTACCTGCTACTCAAACCATCTGACTGAAACAAGTTCTGTTCTGTCTGACATCTGCTGACCTGTAGTTCTGTCTGACTTGTTAGTACCCTCCTCTACAGTTTGCCCTACATCTCCTGTCGCATTAGAGCTACACTAAATCTGCATCCTGTTATGGCAGTCTAATTCTGTCTGACTTTCTACTACCCTGGTCACCAGTCCTCTGCCGTTATTGCTCTATTACTTGTCCTACCTGTCCTACTTGCCATACCCTTTGGACCCTTCAGTAACTGCCTGCAGTTTCTAGTTAAGGGTCCAAAGCACGTAGTGCTATGGAACCTTATTGTTTTTGTTAAGATTATTATTAAGGGTCCAAAGCACGTAGTGCTATGGAACCTTATTGTTTTTGTTAGGATTATTATTTTTATTTTTATTTTTTTTTTTATTATTTTTCTTCCCTAAAACTGAATGCCCAGCCTAAACCGTAAGTCCTAGGCCGACCAAATTTGGTAGTATGATTGGTATTCCTACCCACTACTCAGGTTGTCCGACCCGTCCGACTCAGCCAGAGGGGGGCGCCGTAGCGCCCCCCAACACGTTTCAGTCGATATCTCCTGTCCTGTTTGTCCTACAATCGAAATTCTTTTTTCTGCTGATACAGACAGCCATGCCCTACCAAAATGTCAATGGGACCATGAAGTTCCGCCTACTTAGATTTTTTGCTAATTTGCATATTTTGCAAATCATACTTTTTTGTTACAGTCCTAGCTTGCCCTACCAAATCAGACAAATGAGGTGTCAAATGAATCAGAACTCTGACCTGATCAAGAATCATCCACAAATTTCAGACATTTCTATGTCCTACGGCCATTAGCCTAGCCCAAACAATATCTAAATTTGACACATTGTGGTCTGACTACTATAACTTGGCCGTGCCTTGGCCTACCTTGACCAAATTTGAAATCCTACCTCCCTACACCATTTTGGGGGCACGGTCCAAGGCGGGCCGCATTTCGTCCATAGGGGGCGCTACAACTAAAAACTGCCAATATCTTCTGACTGCCTCGGCCAATCCAACTGAAATTTGGAAGGTATGTACTAGGACGCAGCCTGAGGTCAGTCACGTACAATGGCAGTCATGAGTCCTGAAACAGTGGCCGCCATCGGCCAATCAAAATCAAGCAGCAATTTGACTGGCTTAATGATGACCAATCTAAATCAAATTTAGCTGGTACATTTGTCCTCTGACCCTCAGCCTACCCTGTAAACAGTGGCTATGGCCACTGTTTTTATATTACTAAGACCAACCTAGGCCAATTCAGCTCAAATGAGTTACCAGATCAGGTAGGAAGGTGTCTACCGATCTCACCCATTTTAACCACAGCAACGGGTGGCTCAGTGGGCTAAACTTGTATGCTTGTAATCAGAGGGTCGCAGGTTCGAACCCAGCTTAGGTGGGTCCTCGAGCTAGGCAGCCCGATGTGCACAGCATACCCTCCGTGAAGTGAGCTTGGGAGACGTGAAGGCGTTTTCCCCACGATGATCAATGAAGCTTATATTATTGTTAATTGAGACGTGCTCAGGCACTACTCCAGAGGGTTGAACAATAATTATTTTTCTTCCCTAAAACTGAATGCCCAGCCTAAACCGTAAGTCCTAGACTGACCAAATTTGGCAACAAGATTCCTATTACTACCCACTACTCAGTCCCACTGACCCGTCCCAGTCAGTCAGATGGGGGCGCTACAGCACCCCGATTTGCATTTCTGCCTATATCTCCAGACCTGTCAAGCCTACAGTTGAAATTTATTGCCAGTCCAATTCACTATGTCCTGACGAATCAAACTGCATATAGATCTTGGTTCTACATCTTTGCCTTCTTGCATGATTTACAGATGTTTTTAAAACAGGTTTTTTGTTAACCTCCTAGGATTTTCGACTAACATCCATAAATCTGGTGTCATTCAAATCAGGAGACAGTCCTTTTAAAGATTTACAGAAAAATCTTAAACTTTCGGTAAGATACAGCCACCAGCCACACCCTGACTGTACTGATGTCTTGCCCATTTCAATCAGCCAGCTATATCTCAGGGATGCTTCAGCCAATCATTACAAAATTTGGCTCACTGATGTAGGACTGAACCACAGAGAGACCCTCCAAACTTCGTGTCAATCGGTCAATCAGGAGCGCTACGCCACTGTCTATATACATCTAAGACCAACCTAGGCTCATTTAGCTAAAACGAGTTACCAGATCAGGTAGGAAGGTGTCTACCGATCTGACCAGTTCTAACCACAGCAGCGGGTGGCTCAGTGTGCTAATCCTGTGTTCCTGTAATCAGAGGATCGCCGGATCGAACCCAGCTTAGTATTTTGGTATTTCAGCTAGGTATCCTGATGTGCACAGTGTACTCTCTGATGTTGACTGGCCTGTTACACCTGCACTAAATGCATCTCCATCATAATGTCTGCCTACTACTGAGACCGTCCTGCTCTGTCCTACATCTCCTATCCTGTTATGGCAGTCTAATTCTGTCTCACTTTCTACTACCCTGGCTGCCGGTTCTCTGCCGTTATTCCTCTACTGTCCTACCAGTCCGATCGTCCTCCGCTTTGGACCCTTTCGTAACTGCTTGCAGTTTCTAGTTAAGGGTCCAAAGCACGTAGTGCTATGGAACCTTATTGTTTTTGTTAGGATTATTATTATTATTATTAAGGGTCCAAAGCACGTAGTGCTATGGAACCTTATTGTTTTTGTTAGGATTATTATTATTAAGGGTCCAAAGCACGTAGTGCTATGGAACCTTATTGTTTTTGTTAAGATTATTATTAAGGGTCCAAAGCACGTAGTGCTATGGAACCTTATTGTTTTTGTTAGGATTATTATTATTTTTTTTATTTTTATTTTTATTATTTTTCTTCCCTAAAACTGAATGCCCAGCCTAAACCGTAAGTCCTAGGCCGACCAAATTTGGTAGGATGATTGGAATTCCTACCCACTACTCAGGTTGTCCGACCCATCCGACTCAGCCAATGGGGGGCGCCGTAGCGCCCCCCAACATGTTTCCGTCGATATCTCCTGTCCTGTTTGTCCTACAACCGAAATTCTTTTTTCTGCTGATACAGACAGCCATGCCCTACCAAAAAGTCAATGGGACCATGAAGCTCCGCCTACTTAGATTTTTTGCTAATTTGCATATTTTGCAAATCATACTTTTTTCTTACAGTCCTAGCTTGTCCTACCAAATCAGATAAATGAGGTGTCAAACGAATCAGAACTCTGAGCTGATCAAGAATCATCCACAAATTTCAGACATTTCTATGTCCTACGGCCATTAGCCTAGCCCAAACAGTATCTAAATTTGGCACATTGTGGTCTGACTACTATAACTTGGCCGTGCCTTGGCCTACCTTGACCAAATTTGAAATCCTACCTCCCTACACCATTTTGGGGGCACGGTGCAAGGCGGGCCGCATTTCGTCCATAGGGGGCGCTACAACTAAAAACTGCCAATATCTTCTGACTGCCTCGGCCAATCCAACTGAAATTTGGAAGGTATGTACTAGGACGCAGCCTGAGGTCAGTCACATACAATGGCAGTCATGAGTCCTGAAACAGTGGCCGCCATCGGCCAATCAAAATCAAGCAGCAATTTGACTGGCTTAATGATGACCAATCTAAATCAAATTTAGCTGGTACATTTGTCCTCTGACCCTCAGCCTACCCTGTAAACAGTGGCTATGGCCACTGTTTTTATATTACTAAGACCAACCTAGGCCAATTCAGCTCAAATGAGTTACCAGATCAGGTAGGAAGGTGTCTACCGATCTCACCTGCTTTAACCACAGCAACGGGTGGCTCAGTGGGCTAAACTTGTATGCTTGTAATCAGAGGGTCGCAGGTTCGAACCCAGCTTAGGTGGGTACTCGAGCTAAGCAGCCCGATGTGCACAGCATACTCTCCGTGAAGTGAGCTGGGGAGACGTGAAGGCGTTTTCCCCGCGATGATCAATGAAGCTTATATTATTGTTAAGTTAGACATGCTCAGGCACTACATCAGAGGGTTGAACAATAATTATTTTTCTTCCCTAAAACTGAATGCCCAGCCTAAACCGTAAGTCCTAGACTAACCAAATTTGGCAACAAGATTCCTATTCCTACCCACTACTCAGTCCCACTGACCCGTCCCAGTCAGTCAGATGGGGGCGCTACAGCACCCCGATTTGCATTTCTGCCTATATCTACAGACCTGTCAAGCCAACAGTTGAAATTTATTGCCAGTCCAATTCACTATGTCATGACGAATTTCAACTGCATATAGAACTTGGTTCTCCATCTTTGCCTTTTTGCATGATTTATAGTTGTTTGAAAACAGGTAATTTTGTTAACCTCCTCCGATTGTCGCCCAACATACATAAATCTGTTGTCATTCAAACCAGGAGACAGTCCTTTTAAAGATTTAGAGAAAAAACTTAAACTTTCGGTAAGATACAGCCACCAGCCACACCCTGACTGTACTGTTGTCTTGCCCATTTCAATCAGACAGCTATATCTCAGGAATGCTTCAGCCAATCATTACAAAATTTGGCTCACTGATGTAGGACTGTACCTCAGAGAGACCCTCCAAATTTCGTGTCGATCGGTCAATTGGGAGCGCTACGCCACTGTCTATATACATCTAAGACCCACCTAGGCTCATTGAGGTAAAATGAGTTACCAGATCAGGTAAGAAGGTGTCCAGCGATCTCTCCAGTTTTACCAACAGCAGCGGGTGGCTCAGTGGGCTAAACTTGTATGCTTGTAATCAGAGGGTCGCAGGTTCGAACCCAGCTTAGGTGGGTCCTCGAGCTAGGCAGCCCGATGTGCACAGCATGCTCTCCGTAAAGCAAGTGGGGAGACGTAAAGGTGTTTTCCACATGAGGGAAAAAAAATACACAAAATTTTATTTAAACCAGCCATTCAGAATGGCTCAGGCTCTCTTCAAAACGGTTAGATTATAATTATTTTTCTTCCCTAAAACTGAATGCCCAGCCTAAACCATAAGACCTAGGCTGACCAAATTTGGCACCAAGATGCCTATTCCTACCCACTACTCAGCCCCTATGACCCGTCCCAGTCAGTCAGATGGGGGCGCTACAGCAGTCTGATTTGCATTTCTGCCTATATCTACAGAACTTTCAAGCCTACAGTTGAAATTTATTGCCAATCGAATTCACAACGTCATGTCAAACCTGACAACGTATAGAACTTGGTTCTGCATCTTTGTGTTTTTGCATGATTTATAGTTCTTTGAAAACAGGTTATTTCATTAAACTGCAAGGATTTTCACCGAACCTACATAAATCTGCTGTCTTTATAATCAGGAAACAGTCCTTTTAAAGACTTACAGAAAAAAACTTAAACTTTCGGCAAGGTACAGCCACCAGCCACAACCTGACTGTACTGGTACCTCGCCCATTTCAATCAGACAGCTATATCTCAGGGATGCTTCAGCCAATCATTACAAAATTTCTCTCGCAAATGTATGGCTGTACCGCAGAGATACCATACAAATTTCGTGTCGATCGGTCAAACGGTAATGCTACGGCCACTGTCTGTATGTGTCTAAGACCCACCTAGGCTCATTGAGCTAAAATGAGTTACCAGATCAGGTAGGAAGGTGTCTACCGATCTCACCCATTTTGCCCACGGCAGTGGGTGGCTCAGTGGGCTAAACTTGTATGCTTGTAATCAGAGGGTCGCAGGTTTGAACCCAGCTTCGGTGGGTACTCGAGCTACGCATCCTGATGTGCACAGCATATCCTCCATAAAGTGAGCTGGGGAGATGAGGATTAATGAAGCTTCTTTTATTATAATTTAGACGGGCTCAGGGACTCCTTCATATAGTTGAACAATAATTATTTTTCTTCCCTACAACTGAATGCCCAGCCTAAACCGTAAGTCCTAGACTGACCAAATTTGGCAACAAGATTCCTATTCCTACCCACTACTCAGTCACACTGACCCGTCACAGTCAGTCAGAGGGGGGCGCTACAGCACCCCGATTTGCTTTTATGCCTATATCTACAGAACTGTCAAGCCTACAGTTGAAATTTATTGCCAGTCCAATTTACTATGTCATGACGAATTTCAACTGCATATAGAACTTGGTTCTACATCTTTGCCTTTTTGCATGATTTATAGTTGTTTGAAAATAGGTTATTTTGTTAACCTCGTAGGATTTTCGCCCAACATACATAAATCTGGTGTCATTAAAACCAGGAGACAGTCCTTTTAAAGATTTAGAGAAAAAACTTAAACTTTCAGTAAGATACAGCCACCAGCCACACCCTGACTGTACTGTTGTCTTGCCCATTTCAATCAGACAGCTATATCTCAGGGATGCTTCAGCCAATCATTACAAAATTTGGCTCACTGATGTAGGACTGTACCGCAGAGAGACCCTTGAAATTTTGTGTCAATAGGTCAAACGGGAGCGCTATAGCCACTGTCCATATATGTCTGAAACCGACCTAGTCTAATTAAGCTACTGTATAATGAGTTACCAGATCAGGTAGGAAGGTGTCTACTGATCTCACTCATCTTACCCACAGCAGTGGGTGGCTCAGTGTGCTAATCCTGTGTGCCTATAATCAGAGGGTCGCCGGTTCGAACCCAGCTTAAGTTGGTGTTTCAGCTAGGTATCCTGATGTGCACAGTGTACTCTCTGATGTTTACTGGCCTGTTACACCTGCACTAAAAGCATCTACATCGTAATGTCTGCCTACTACTGAGACCGTCCTGCTCTGTCCTACATCTGTTATGGCAGTCTAATTCTGTCTGACTTTCTACTACCCTTGTCGCCAGTTCTCTGGCGTTATTCCTCTACTGTCCTACCAGTCCGATCGTCCTGCGCTTTGGACCCTTTCGTAACTGCCTGCAGTTTCTAGTTATTATTATTTTTCTTCCCTAAAACTGAATGCCCAGCCTAAACCGTAAGTCCTAGGCCGACCAAATTTGGTAGGATGATTGGAATTCCTACCCACTACTCAGGTTGTCCGACCCATCCGACTCAGCCAATGGGGGGCGCCGTAGCGCCCCCCAACATGTTTCCGTCGATATCTCCTGTCCTGTTTGTCCTACAACCGAAATTCTTTTTTCTGCTGATACAGACAGCCATGCCCTACCAAAAAGTCAATGGGACCATGAAGCTCCGCCTACTTAGATTTTTTGCTAATTTGCATATTTTGCAAATCATACTTTTTTCTTACAGTCCTAGCTTGTCCTACCAAATCAGACAAATGAGGTGTCAAACGAATCAGAACTCTGAGCTGATCAAGAATCATCCACAAATTTCAAACATTTCTATGTCCTACGGCCATTAGCCTAGCCCAAACAATATCTAAATTTGACACATTGTGGTCTGACTACTATAACTTGGCCGTGCCTTGGCCTACCTTGACCAAATTTGAAATCCTACCTCCCTACACCATTTTGGGGGCACGGTGCAAGGCGGGCCGCATTTTGTCCATAGGGGGCGCTACAACTAAAAACTGCCAATATCTTCTGACTGCCTCGGCCAATCCAACTGAAATTTGGAAAGTATGTACTAGGACGCAGCCTGAGGTCAGTCACATACAATGGCAGTCATGAGTCCTGAAACAGTGGCCGCCATCGGCCAATCAAAATCAAGCAGCAATTTGACTGGCTTAATGATGACCAATCTAAATCAAATTTAGCTGGTACATTTGTCCTCTGACCCTCAGCCTACCCTGTAAACAGTGGCTATGGCCACTGTTTTTATATTACTAAGACCAACCTAGGCCAATTCAGCTCAAATGAGTTACCAGATCAGGTAGGAAGGTGTCTACCGATCTCACCTGCTTTAACCACAGCAGCGGGTGGCTCAGTGGGCTAAACTTGTATGCTTGTAATCAGAGGGTCGCAGGTTCGAACCCAGCTTCGGTGGGTACTCGAGCTAGGCAGCCCGATGTGCACAGCATACCCTCCGTGAAGTGAGCTGGGGAGACGTGAAGGCGTTTTCCCCACGATGATCAATGAAGCTTATATTATTCTTAAGTTAGACATGCTCAGGCACTACTTCAGAGGGTTGAACAATAATTATTTTTCTTCCCTAAAACTGAATGCCCAGCCTAAACCGTAAGTCCTAGACTGACCAAATTTGGCAACAAGATTCCTATTCCTACCCACTACTCAGTCTCACTGACCCGTCCCAGTCAGTCAGATGGGGGCGCTACAGCACCCCGATTTGCATTTATGCCTATATCTACAGACCTGTCAAGCCAACAGTTGAAATTTATTGCCAGTCCAATTCACTATGTCATGACGAATTTCAACTGCATATAGACCTTGGTTCTACATCTTTTCCTATTTGCATGATTTATAGTTGTTTGAAAACAGGTTATTTTGTTAACCTCCTCCGATTTTCGCCCAACATCCATTAATCTGATGTCATTCAAACCAGGAGACAGTCCTTTTAAAGATTTAGAGAAAAAACTTAAACTTTCGGTAAGATACAGCCACCAGCCACACCCTGACTGTACTGTTGTCTTGCCCATTTCAATCAGACAGCTATATCTCAGGAATGCTTCAGCCAATCATTACAAAATTTGGCTCACTGATGTAGGACTGTACCTCAGAGAGACCCTCCAAATTTCGTGTCGATCGGTCAATTGGGAGCGCTACGCCACTGTCTATATACATCTAAGACCCACCTAGGCTCATTGAGGTAAAATGAGTTACCAGATCAGGTAGGAAGGTGTCTACTGATCCCACCCATTTTACTCACAGCAGCGGGTGGCTCAGTGGGCTAAACTTGTATGCTTGTAATCAGAGGGTCGCAGGTTCGAACCCAGCTTCGGTGGGTACTCGAGCTAGGCAGCCCGATGTGCACAGCATACCCTCCGTGAAGTGAGCTGGGGAGACGTGAAGGCGTTTTCCCCACGATGATCAATGAAGCTTATATTATTCTTAAGTTAGACATGCTCAGGCACTACTTCAGAGGGTTGAACAATAATTATTTTTCTTCCCTAAAACTGAATGCCCAGCCTAAACCGTAAGTCCTAGACTGACCAAATTTGGCAACAAGATTCCTATTCCTACCCACTACTCAGTCCCACTGACCTGTCCCAGTCAGTCAGATGGGGGCGCTACAGCACCCCGATTTGCATTTATGCCTATATCTACAGACCTGTCAAGCCAACAGTTGAAATTTATTGCCAGTCCAATTCACTATGTCATGACGAATTTCAACTGCATATAGAACTTGGTTCTCCATCTTTGCCTTTTTTCATGATTTATAGTTGTTTGAAAACAGGTTATTTTGTTAACCTCCTCGGATTTTCGCCCAACATACATAAATCTGGTGTCATTCAAACCAGGAGACAGTCTTTTTAAAGATTTAGAGAAAAAACTTAAACTTTCGGTAAGATACAGCCACCAGCCACACCCTGACTGTACTGTTGTCTTGCCCATTTCAATCAGACAGCTATATCTCAGGAATGCTTCTGCCAATCATTACAAAATTTGGCTAACTGATGTAGGACTGTACCACAGAGAGACCCTCCAAATTTCGTGTCGATCGGTCAATTGGGAGCGCTACGCCACTGTCTATATACATCTAAGACCCACCTAGGCTCATTGAGCTAAAACGAGTTACCAGATCAGGTTGGAAGGTGTCTACCAATCTCACCCGTTTTACCAACAGCAACGGGTGGCTCAGTGGGCTAAACTTGTATGCTTGTAATCAGAGGGTCGCAGGTTCGAACCCAGCTTCGGTGGGTACTCGAGCTAGGCAGCCCGATGTGCACAGCATACCCTCTGTGAAGTGAGCTGGGGAGACGTGAAGGCGTTTTCCCCACGCGGGTCAATGAAGCTTATATTATTGTTAATTAAGACCTGCTCAGGCACTACTCCAGAGGGTTGAACAATAATTATTTTTCTTCCCTAAAACTGAATACCCAGCCTAAACCGTAAGTCCTAGACTGACCAAATTTGGCAACATGATTACAATTCCTACCCACTACTGAGTCTCACTGACCCGTCCCAGTCAGTCAGATGGGGGCGCTACAGCACCCCGATTTGCATTTATGCCTATATCTACAGACCTGTCAAGCCAACAGTTGAAATTTATTGCCAGTCCAATTCACTATGTCATGACGAATTTCAACTGCATATAGAACTTGGTTCTACATCTTTGCCTTTTTTCATGATTTATAGTTGTTTGAAAACAGGTTATTTTGTTAACCTCCTCGGATTTTCGCCCAACATACATAAATCTGGTGTCATTCAAACCAGGAGACAGTCCTTTTAAAGATTTAGAGAAAAAACTTAAACTTTCAGTAAGATACAGCCACCAGCCACACCTTGACTGTACTGGTGCCTCTCCCATTTAAATCAGACAGATATATCTCAGGGGTGCTTCAGCGAATCATTACCAAATTTGGCTCACTGATACAGGACTGTACCTCAGAGATACCCTCCAAATTCCGTGTCGATCGGTCAATCGGGAGCGCTACGCCACTATCTATATACATCTAAGACCCACCTAGGCTCATTCAGCTAAAATGAGTTACCACATCAGGTAGGAAGGTGTCTACCAATCTCAGCCATTTTATCCACAGCAATGGGTGGCTCAGTGGGCTAAACTTGTATGCTTGTAATCAGAGGGTCGCAGGTTCGAACCCAGCTTCAGTGGGTACTCGAGCTAGGCAGCCCAATGTGCACAGCATACCCTCTGTAAAGTGAGCTGGGGAGACGTAAAGGTGCTTTCCCCATGAGGGGAAAAAAAATAAATAAAATTTTAATTATTACAGCCATTCAGACGGGCTCAGGCACTCTTCCAAAGGGTTCGATTATAATTTTTTTCTTCCCTAAAACTTAATGCCCAGCCTAAACCGTAAGTCCTAGGCTGACCAAATTTGGCAGTAAGATGCCTATTGCTACCCACTACTCAGCCCCTCTGACTCATCCCAATCAGTCAAAGGGGGGCACCGTTGCGCCCCACAACACGTTTTGGTCAATATCTCCTGTCCTACTTGTCCTACTCTTAAATTTTATTGCAAGTCAAATTCACTATGTCGAGCCAAATCCAGTAACATATAGAACTTGGTTCTCCATCTTTTGTATTTTTACATAAATTATATTTGTCTGAAAACAGCTTTTTTCGTTAACCTCCTATGATTTTCAGCAAACCTACATACATCTGTTGTCCTTCAAATCATAAGATAGTCCTTTTAAAGATACAGAGAAAAAAATGAAACTTTTGGTAAGGTATGGCCACCAGCCACACCCTGACTCTACTGGTGCCACGTCCATTTCAATCAGACAGCTAAATCTCATGCACGCTTCAGCCAATCGTTTCCAAATATCTATCTCTGATGAAAGGCTGTACCGCAGAGAGACCTTCCAAATTTCGTGTCGATAGGTCAAACGGGAGCACTATAGCCACTGTCCATATATGTCTAAAACCAATCTAGTCTAATTCAGCTATAATGAGTTACCAGATCAGGTAGGAAGGTGTCTACTGATCTCACTTATTTTACCCACAGCAGCGGGTGGCTCAGTGTGCTAATCCTGTGTGCCTGTAATTAGAGGGTTGTCGATTCGAACCCAGCTTCAGAGGGTATTTGAGCTAGGTAGCCCAATGTGCACAGCGTACTATCTGACGTCGACTGACATGTCACAACTGCACTAAAATCATCTCCATCACAATTTCTGCCTACTACTTAGACCATCTCACCGAAACCAATCCTCCTCAGTCCTACATCTCCAATCCCGACCTCCTATCCTCTACTTGTCCTACCTGTCCTATCATCCTACGCTTTGGACCCTTTCGTAACTGCCTGCAGTTTCTAGTTAAGGGTCCAAAGCACGTAGTGCTATGGAACCTTATTGTTTTTGTTAGGATTATTATTATTTTTTTTATTTTTATTTTTATTATTTTTCTTCCCTAAAACTGAATGCCCAGCCTAAACCGTAAGTCCTAGGCCGACCAAATTTGGTAGGATGATTGGAATTCCTACCCACTACTCAGGTTGTCCGACCCATCCGACTCAGCCAATGGGGGGCGCCGTAGCGCCCCCCAACATGTTTCCGTCGATATCTCCTGTCCTGTTTGTCCTACAACCGAAATTCTTTTTTCTGCTGATACAGACAGCCATGCCCTACCAAAAAGTCAATGGGACCATGAAGCTCCGCCTACTTAGATTTTTTGCTAATTTGCATATTTTGCAAATCATACTTTTTTCTTACAGTCCTAGCTTGTCCTACCAAATCAGATAAATGAGGTGTCAAACGAATCAGAACTCTGAGCTGATCAAGAATCATCCACAAATTTCAGACATTTCTATGTCCTACGGCCATTAGCCTAGCCCAAACAGTATCTAAATTTGGCACATTGTGGTCTGACTACTATAACTTGGCCGTGCCTTGGCCTACCTTGACCAAATTTGAAATCCTACCTCCCTACACCATTTTGGGGGCACGGTGCAAGGCGGGCCGCATTTCGTCCATAGGGGGCGCTACAACTAAAAACTGCCAATATCTTCTGACTGCCTCGGCCAATCCAACTGAAATTTGGAAGGTATGTACTAGGACGCAGCCTGAGGTCAGTCACATACAATGGCAGTCATGAGTCCTGAAACAGTGGCCGCCATCGGCCAATCAAAATCAAGCAGCAATTTGACTGGCTTAATGATGACCAATCTAAATCAAATTTAGCTGGTACATTTGTCCTCTGACCCTCAGCCTACCCTGTAAACAGTGGCTATGGCCACTGTTTTTATATTACTAAGACCAACCTAGGCCAATTCAGCTCAAATGAGTTACCAGATCAGGTAGGAAGGTGTCTACCGATCTCACCTGCTTTAACCACAGCAACGGGTGGCTCAGTGGGCTAAACTTGTATGCTTGTAATCAGAGGGTCGCAGGTTCGAACCCAGCTTAGGTGGGTACTCGAGCTAAGCAGCCCGATGTGCACAGCATACTCTCCGTGAAGTGAGCTGGGGAGACGTGAAGGCGTTTTCCCCGCGATGATCAATGAAGCTTATATTATTGTTAAGTTAGACATGCTCAGGCACTACATCAGAGGGTTGAACAATAATTATTTTTCTTCCCTAAAACTGAATGCCCAGCCTAAACCGTAAGTCCTAGACTAACCAAATTTGGCAACAAGATTCCTATTCCTACCCACTACTCAGTCCCACTGACCCGTCCCAGTCAGTCAGATGGGGGCGCTACAGCACCCCGATTTGCATTTCTGCCTATATCTACAGACCTGTCAAGCCAACAGTTGAAATTTATTGCCAGTCCAATTCACTATGTCATGACGAATTTCAACTGCATATAGAACTTGGTTCTCCATCTTTGCCTTTTTGCATGATTTATAGTTGTTTGAAAACAGGTAATTTTGTTAACCTCCTCCGATTGTCGCCCAACATACATAAATCTGTTGTCATTCAAACCAGGAGACAGTCCTTTTAAAGATTTAGAGAAAAAACTTAAACTTTCGGTAAGATACAGCCACCAGCCACACCCTGACTGTACTGTTGTCTTGCCCATTTCAATCAGACAGCTATATCTCAGGAATGCTTCAGCCAATCATTACAAAATTTGGCTCACTGATGTAGGACTGTACCTCAGAGAGACCCTCCAAATTTCGTGTCGATCGGTCAATTGGGAGCGCTACGCCACTGTCTATATACATCTAAGACCCACCTAGGCTCATTGAGGTAAAATGAGTTACCAGATCAGGTAAGAAGGTGTCCAGCGATCTCTCCAGTTTTACCAACAGCAGCGGGTGGCTCAGTGGGCTAAACTTGTATGCTTGTAATCAGAGGGTCGCAGGTTCGAACCCAGCTTAGGTGGGTCCTCGAGCTAGGCAGCCCGATGTGCACAGCATGCTCTCCGTAAAGCAAGTGGGGAGACGTAAAGGTGTTTTCCACATGAGGGAAAAAAAATACACAAAATTTTATTTAAACCAGCCATTCAGAATGGCTCAGGCTCTCTTCAAAACGGTTAGATTATAATTATTTTTCTTCCCTAAAACTGAATGCCCAGCCTAAACCATAAGACCTAGGCTGACCAAATTTGGCACCAAGATGCCTATTCCTACCCACTACTCAGCCCCTATGACCCGTCCCAGTCAGTCAGATGGGGGCGCTACAGCAGTCTGATTTGCATTTCTGCCTATATCTACAGAACTTTCAAGCCTACAGTTGAAATTTATTGCCAATCGAATTCACAACGTCATGTCAAACCTGACAACGTATAGAACTTGGTTCTGCATCTTTGTGTTTTTGCATGATTTATAGTTCTTTGAAAACAGGTTATTTCATTAAACTGCAAGGATTTTCACCGAACCTACATAAATCTGCTGTCTTTATAATCAGGAAACAGTCCTTTTAAAGACTTACAGAAAAAAACTTAAACTTTCGGCAAGGTACAGCCACCAGCCACAACCTGACTGTACTGGTACCTCGCCCATTTCAATCAGACAGCTATATCTCAGGGATGCTTCAGCCAATCATTACAAAATTTCTCTCGCAAATGTATGGCTGTACCGCAGAGATACCATACAAATTTCGTGTCGATCGGTCAAACGGTAATGCTACGGCCACTGTCTGTATGTGTCTAAGACCCACCTAGGCTCATTGAGCTAAAATGAGTTACCAGATCAGGTAGGAAGGTGTCTACCGATCTCACCCATTTTGCCCACGGCAGTGGGTGGCTCAGTGGGCTAAACTTGTATGCTTGTAATCAGAGGGTCGCAGGTTTGAACCCAGCTTCGGTGGGTACTCGAGCTACGCATCCTGATGTGCACAGCATATCCTCCATAAAGTGAGCTGGGGAGATGAGGATTAATGAAGCTTCTTTTATTATAATTTAGACGGGCTCAGGGACTCCTTCATATAGTTGAACAATAATTATTTTTCTTCCCTACAACTGAATGCCCAGCCTAAACCGTAAGTCCTAGACTGACCAAATTTGGCAACAAGATTCCTATTCCTACCCACTACTCAGTCACACTGACCCGTCACAGTCAGTCAGAGGGGGGCGCTACAGCACCCCGATTTGCTTTTATGCCTATATCTACAGAACTGTCAAGCCTACAGTTGAAATTTATTGCCAGTCCAATTTACTATGTCATGACGAATTTCAACTGCATATAGAACTTGGTTCTACATCTTTGCCTTTTTGCATGATTTATAGTTGTTTGAAAATAGGTTATTTTGTTAACCTCGTAGGATTTTCGCCCAACATACATAAATCTGGTGTCATTAAAACCAGGAGACAGTCCTTTTAAAGATTTAGAGAAAAAACTTAAACTTTCAGTAAGATACAGCCACCAGCCACACCCTGACTGTACTGTTGTCTTGCCCATTTCAATCAGACAGCTATATCTCAGGGATGCTTCAGCCAATCATTACAAAATTTGGCTCACTGATGTAGGACTGTACCGCAGAGAGACCCTTGAAATTTTGTGTCAATAGGTCAAACGGGAGCGCTATAGCCACTGTCCATATATGTCTGAAACCGACCTAGTCTAATTAAGCTACTGTATAATGAGTTACCAGATCAGGTAGGAAGGTGTCTACTGATCTCACTCATCTTACCCACAGCAGTGGGTGGCTCAGTGTGCTAATCCTGTGTGCCTATAATCAGAGGGTCGCCGGTTCGAACCCAGCTTAAGTTGGTGTTTCAGCTAGGTATCCTGATGTGCACAGTGTACTCTCTGATGTTTACTGGCCTGTTACACCTGCACTAAAAGCATCTACATCGTAATGTCTGCCTACTACTGAGACCGTCCTGCTCTGTCCTACATCTGTTATGGCAGTCTAATTCTGTCTGACTTTCTACTACCCTTGTCGCCAGTTCTCTGGCGTTATTCCTCTACTGTCCTACCAGTCCGATCGTCCTGCGCTTTGGACCCTTTCGTAACTGCCTGCAGTTTCTAGTTATTTTTATTTTTATTATTTTTCTTCCCTAAAACTGAATGCCCAGCCTAAACCGTAAGTCCTAGGCCGACCAAATTTGGTAGGATGATTGGTATTCCTACCCACTACTCAGGTTGTCCGACCCGTCCGACTCAGCCGGAGGGGGGCGCCGTAGCGCCCCCCAACACGTTTCGGTCGATATCTCCTGTCCTGTTTGTCCTACAACTGAAATTTTTTTTTCTGCTGATGCAGACAGCCATGCCCTACCAAAAAGTCAATGGGACCATGAAGCTCCGTCTACGTAGATTTTTGCTTATTTGCATATTTTGCAAATCTTACTTTTTCCTTACAGTCCAAGCTTGTCCTACCAAATCAGACAAATGAGGTGTCAAACGAATCACAACTCTGAGCTGATCAAGAATCATCCACAAATTTCAGACATTTCTATGTCCTACGGCCATTAGCCACGACCAAACAATGTCCAAAACTGGCCCGTTTTGGTCTGACTGCTATAACTTGGCCGTGCCTTGGCATACCTTGACCAAATTTTAAAGCCTATCTCTGGACACCATTCTGGGGGCATGGTCCGAGGCGGGCCGCATTTCGTCCATAGGGGGCGCTACAACTAAAATCTGCCAATATCTCCTGACTGCCTTGGCCAATCCAACTGAAATTTAGGATATTTGTACTAGCACCCAGCCTGAGGTCAGTCACCTACAATGGCAGTCATCAGTCCTTAAAGAGTGGCTGCCATCGGCCAATCAAAATCAAGCAGCTATTTGACAGGTTTAACGATGAGCAATCCAAATCAAATTTCGGTGGTATATTTGTCCTCTGACCCTCAGCCCTCCCTGTAAAGGACACCTCACTTGGCCAGATATGTGTCTAAGACCCTCCTAGGCTCATTGAGCTGAAATGAGTAACCAGATCAGGTAGGAAGTTGTCTACAGATCTCACCTGTTTTAACAACAGCAACGGGTGGCTCAGTGGGCTAAACTTGTATGCTTGTAATCAGAGGGTCGCAGGTTCGAACCCAGCTTCGGTGGGTACTTCGAGCTAGGCAGCCCAATGTGCACAGCATACTCTCCGTGAAGTGAGCTGGGGAGACGTGAAGGCGTTTTCCCCATGAGGATCAATGAAGCTTCTATTATTGTTAATTTAGACCTGCTCAGGCACTACTACAGAGGGTTGAACAATAATTATTTTTCTTCCCTAAAACTGAATGCCCAGCCTAAACCGTAAGTCCTAGACTGACCAAATTTGGCAACAAGATTCCTATTCCTACCCACTACTCAGTCACACTGACCCATCCCAGTCAGTCAGATGGGGGCGCTACAGCACCCCGATTTGCATTTCTGCCTATATCTCCAGACCTGTCAAGCCTACAGTTGAAATTTATTGCCAGTCCAATTCACTATGTCATGACGAATCCAACTGCATATAGAACTTGGTTCTACATCTTTTCCTTCTTGCATGATTTATAGTTGTTTTTAAAACAGGTTTTCTTGTTAACCTCCTACGATTTTCGCCCAACATACATAAATCTGTTGTCATTCAAATCAGGAGACAGTCCTTTTAAAGATTTAGAGAAAAAACTTAAACTTTCGGTAAGATACAGCCACCAGCCACACCCTGACTGTACTGTTGTCTTGCCCATTTCAATCAGACAGCTATATCTCAGGGATGCTTCAGCCAATCATTACAACATTTGGCTCACTGATGTAGGACTGTACCCCAGAGAGACCGTCCAAATTTCGTGTCAATCGGTCAATCAGGAGCGCTACGCCACTGTCTATATACATCTAAGAGCCACCTAGGCTCATTGAGGTAAAATCAGTTTCCAGATCAGGTAGGAAGGTGTCCAGCGATCTCTCCCGTTTTACCAACAGCAGCGGGTGGCTCAGTGGGCTAAACTTGTATGCTTGTAATCAGAGGGTTGCAGGTTCGAACCCAGCTTCGGTGGGTACTTCGAGCTAGGCAGCCCGATGTGCACAGCATACCCTCCGTAAAGTGAGCTGGGGATACGTAAAGGCGTTTTCCCCATGAGGATCAATGAAGCTTCTATTATTGTTAATTCAGACCTGCTCAGGCACTACTACAGAGGGTTGAACAATAATTATTTTTCTTCCCTAAAACTGAATGCCCAGCCTAAACCGTAAGTCCTAGACTGACCAAATTTGGCAACAAGATTCCTATTCCTACCCACTACTCAGTCACACTGACCCATCCCAGTCAGTCAGATGGGGGCGCTACAGCACCCCGATTTGCATTTCTGCCTATATCTCCAGACCTATCAAGCCTACAGTTGAAATTTATTGCCAGTCCAATTCACTATGTCATGACGAATCCAACTGCATATAGAACTTGGTTCTACATCTTTT